>NW_026647696.1:0-92369 GCF_950295315.1 Erinaceus europaeus | reverse complement strand
CAGCGGGTTAAGCGCATGTGGCACAAAGTGCAAGGACTGGTGTAAGGATCCCAGTTCGAGCCCCAGGCTCCCGACCTGCAGGGGAGTCGCTTCACAGGCAGTGAAGCAGGTCTGCAGGTGTTTATCTTTCTCTCCCCCTCTCTGTCTTCCCCTCCTCTCTCCATTTCTTTCTGTCCTATCCAACAATGACAACATCAATAACAACAACAATAATAACTACAACAACAATAAAAAAACAAGGGCAACAAAAGGGAAAATAAATATATAAAAATTTTAATAAAAAAATAAAAACCTACGATTTACATGGAGACATGAGTAAAATATGGCAAATGTAAAAAAAAAAAAAAAAAGAAAAAAAGAAAACAAAGATGTAATTCTGGGGCAGGGGTAGATAACATAATAGCTATGAAAATAAGACTTTCATCCCTGAGGCTGCAAAGTCCCAAGTTCAGTCCCCTGAGCCACCATAAACTAGAGCTGAGCAGTGTTCTGCTTAAGGGGTAAGGATGTAATCTTGTCAATAAAATTGTCAGAATACAAAAGGTAATAAAAAGCAAACTGAATATTTTTGCAAATGACAGAAGGTCTGAAGCTTTATTTACTCATCATGGGATATAAAATCTGCAAATAAAAAGTAGGAAAGGAACAATGAAAAGCCTTACATGTTAACAAAGTGAGTTGGATGTTATCAAATTTTCCTATAAAAGGAAAGGTTTATGAAAAAAGCTATTCTGAAAACTGTTTCATGGATGATAATATGAAACTAAAATTGCATTTTATTTCTGATTTCTGAGCATATGATCAGGTCAGCTTTTTAATGACAAAACAGTAAAATCTGTCCTATTTAGAACAGAGGTTTCTTTTATTACTAAAATGGTGTGTGTGTGTGTATGTGTGTGTGTATGTGTGTGTGTATGTGTGTGTGTTTGTGTGTGTGTACTAATAAGCAGGGAGACAAGAGCATCACTCCAGCAGATACAGTGTCAGAGATTGAACTTTAGGTCTCACTCTTGCAAGATTTGCATACTACCACTGTATACACAACCTTCAGGCCATATATAGTATACAAGTAATTTTTTTTCCTTTTTTTTTCTTCTCTTTTTTTTATTGGGGAATTAATGTTTTACATTAAACAGTAAATAGTTTGCACATTCATAACATTCCCAGTTTCCTATATAACAATACAACCCCCACTAGGTCCTCTAAATCCTTCTTGGACCTGTATTCTCCCCACCCACCCACTCCCACCCCAGAGTCTTTACTTTGGTGCGATACGCCAATTCCATTTCAGGTTCTACTTCTGTTTTCTTTTCTTATCTTGTTTTTCAACTTCTGCCTTAGAGTGAGATCATCCCATATTCATCCTTCTGTTTCTGACTTATTTCACTCAACATGATTTTTTCAAGGTCCATCCAAGATCGGCTGAAAACGGTGAAGTCACCATTTTTTACAGCTGAGTAGTATTCCATTGTGTATATATACCACAATTGCTCAGCCACTCATCTGTTGTTGGACACCTGGGATGCTTCCAGGTTTTGGCTATTACAAATTGTGCTGCCAAGAACATATGTGTACACAGATCTTTTTGGATGGATGTGTTGGGTTCCTTAGGATATATTCCCAGGAGAGGAATTGCAGGATCATAAGGTAGATCCATTTCTAGCCTTCTGAGAGTTCTCCAGACTGTTCTCTACAGAGGTTGGACCAATTGACATTCCCACCAGCAGTGCAGGAGGGTTCCTTTGACCTCACACCCTCTCCAGCATTTGCTGCTGTTACCTTTTCTGATATATGACATTCTCACAGGAGTGAAGTGGTATCTCGTTGTTGTCTTTATTTGCATTTCTCTGACAATCAGAGGCTTGGAACATTTTTTCATGTGTTTCTCGGCCTTTTGGATCTCTTCTGTGGTGAATATTCTGTCCATGTCCTCCCCCCATTTTTGAATGGGGTTACTTGTTGTCTTTTTGTTGAGTTTGGCAAGCTTTATATATGTTGGTTATTAACCTCTTGTCTGATGTATGGCATGTAAAGATCTTCTCCCATTCTGTGAGGGATCTCTTGGTTTGGGTAGTGGTTTCTTTTGCTGTGAAGAAGCTTTTTAATTTGATGTAGTCCCATAGGTTTATACTTGCCTTAGTCTTCTTTGTAATTGGATTCGTTTCATTGAAGATGTCTTTAAAATTTATGCGGAAAAGAGTTCTGCCAATATTTTCTTCTAAGTATCTGATAGTCTGTGGTCTAACATCCAAGTCCTTGATCCACTTGGAATTTACTTTTGTATTTGGCAAAATACAGTGGTTCAGTTTCATTCTTCTGTATGTTTCAACCCATTTTTTTCCAACACCATTTGTTGAAGAGACTCTGCTTTCCCCATTTAATAGTCTGAGCCTCTTTGTCAAAGATTAGATGTCCATAGGTGTGGGGGCTACAAGTAATTTTTTAAAAAACTAAAGTTCTCGGGCAGAAAGAATAGTTCATTGGGTAGGACACATGCCTACCATGTATACAGGTCAAACCACAGCACTACAAGAGAAGAGCAATGGCCACAAAGGAAGGTTTAGTGCTGTGGTGCCTCTCCCTCTGTGTTTCTGTGCTCTGTGTCTCCCTGCCCCACTACTTAAATGAAAAATGCTCCACTCTCTTCCTCAGAGCCCTGCCCCACTAGGGAAAGAGAGAAGCAGCCTGGGAGTATGGATTGACCTGTCAACGCCCATTTCAGCGGGGAAGCAATTACAGAAGCCAGACCTTCCACCTTCTACACCCCATAATGACCCTGGGTCCATACTTCCAAAGGGATAAAGAATAGGAAAGCTGGGAGTTGGGTGGTAGCACAGCCGGTTAAGCATACATGGCGCAAAGCGCAGGTACCAGCATAAGGATCCCAGTTCGAGCCCCTGGCTCCCCACCAGCTGGAGAGTTGCTTCACCGGTGGTGAAGCAGGTCTACAGGTGTCTATCTTTCTCTCTCCCTCTCTGTCTTCCTCTCCTCTCTCCATTTCTCTCTGTGCTATTCAACAACGATGACATCAATAACAACAACAACAAAAAAAGGGCAACAAAAGGGAATAAATATTTTTTAAAAATAGTGGGGGCCGGGTGGTGGAGCACCTGGTTGAGCACACATGTTACAATGCGCAAGGACCCTGGTTCAAGCCCCCGGTCCCCACCTGCAGGGGGAAAGCGTCACAAGTGGTGAAGCACGGCTGCAGGTGTCTCTCTGTCTCTCTCCCTCCTTATCATCCCCTTCCCTCTCAAGTTCTACCTGTCTCTCTATCCAATAAATAAGTAAAGATAGCTTGGAAAAAAAAACAAAAAAACAGTGGTCCGGGAGGTGGTGCAGTGGTAAAACTTTGGACTCTCAAGCATGAGGTCCCGAGTTCGATACCCGGAAGCACATGTGCCAGAGTGATATCTGGTTCTTTCACTCTCCTCCTATCTTTCTCATAAATAAATAAAATCTTTTTTTAAAAAAATAGGAAAGCTATCAGGGGAGGGGATGGAATATGGAGCTCTGGTGGTGTACCCCTCTTATCCTATGGTCTTGTCAGTGTTTCCATTTTATAAATAAATTTATTAAAATAAAAATTAAAAAAAGGAAACAAAAAAAAAGAAGAAAAATGCTCCAAACAGAGCATTTAAATTGCACATACACAAGGTTCCAGAATTTTAAAAAAAAAGTTTTTTGTTTTTTTTTTATTCCTAGGTTCAAGTATGTTCATCAACTGGTAATAATTGTATAACTGATGGGTCAAATTTGGAGATCATGTAGATTTGATAATGTCCTTCCTGATAATATGCTCTTATACTCAAGGTATTACTAATAAGAGTTTTTATGAAATGATTACATATTATGTGTGAACAGACTTTAAGTTCAGGAACTAGACAACAGTGTGCCCAGTTGTGTACGCATATTACAATGTGCTAAGACACAGGTTCAAGCCACTGGCTTGACCTGCAGGGGGAAAGCTTTGTAAGCAGTGAAATGGTGCTGCATGTGTGTCTCTCTTTCCCTCTTTATCTCCCTCTTCCCTCTCAATTTCTCTGTCTCTATCCAATAGATAGATAAAATATAATTGTCTATTACAGTGGGGGTAGATAGCATAATGGTTGTGCAAAAAGACTCTCGTGCCTTAGGTTCCAAAGAACCAGATTCAGTACACCACACCACTACTAGCCAGAGTTGAGCAATGCGGAAAGAAGGAAGGAAGGAAGGAAGGAAGGAAGGAAGGAAGGAAGGAAGGAAGGAAGGACAGACGGAGCTGGCTATTACAGTAAGTTGAGCTGGCCGGGGGGAATAGCTCAATTGATGAGTACAGAACTTATATGGCTGAGACTCCCAGTATCACATGTGCCAGAGTGGTGCTTGGGCTTCTCTCTTTCTCATATGAAATTATATCCCATGTTAAATAAATAAAATAAGGTCAGGGATAGGTAGTATAATGGTTATGCAAACAGACTGTCATGCCTGATGCTCCAAAGTTCCAGGTTCAACCCCAGCACAACCATAAGCCAGAGCTGATCAGCGCTCTGGTAAAAAAATAAATTTAATTAATTAAGTATTTTTTTAAAAATATTAAGAATCATGAGATAGTTTACTTGATATATGGCACACTTTATTATATGCAAAGACCTAGATTTGAACCTCAAGCACTACATAGCAACACTAAGGAAGCTTCACAAACTGATGTATATCTCCTCTTCTCTCTCTTTCTCTCCCTCCCTTCCTCTCTTCTCTTTCTCTCTGCTTCTCTCTCAGAATGAAAAAAAAAGAAAAAGAAAAAAAACTGACAGGAGCAATGGAAAAGTTCAAGTGCAGAGCCCTGGTAGCAAAAATGACACTAATAACAAAAATAATAAGCTGACCTACCCCATGTCATCTTCCCACATAGGGGCTCTCTGTTTCACTCTCACCATGGCCAAAGGACCCCGCTACACATTATAGATGAGAAAGGGCTTATGATGAAATACCAGAAGAGCCTTAGTCAAGTTCAGCAGCTCTGAAATCACAAGGAGCTGGCCCTTGAATATAGGATTCCTGGTAAAGTTGCCCTTGTTCCATGGGCAGACACACACCTATCAGAATGTATAAATGGATGGGTCTGGAGGTCCAGAAGTCTTAGTTTAGAAGAAGACGATTTTTGCAAAATAGACAGTTTATCTCTATATATATAGGTATACATATATTGGGGACAGCAAAATAACTCATTTGCAAAGTGAACTGCTTTGTTATACACACAAGCCAGGTTTGAACCCAGGATTCACCGTATTGGAGGAAGCTTCAGTGCTGTGGTATCTTTCTCTATCTCTCTCCCTCCCAACTTTCCCTCTCAAATTTTCTCTGTCCAATTAATTAATTAATTAATTAAAATTAAATAAGAGCAGGGGTAGATAGCATAATGGTTATGCAAATAGACTCTCATGCCTGAGGCTCAGTTCCAGGTTCAATTCTTTTTTTTTTAAATATTTATTTTATTTATGTATTCCCTTTTGTTGCCCTTGTTGTTTTATTGTTGTAGTTATTATTGTTGTTGTCGTTGTTGGATAAGACAGAGAGAAATGGAGAGAGGAGGGGAAGACAGAGAGGAGGAGACAAAGACAGACACCTGCAGACCTGCTTCACCACCTGATGAAGCGACTTCCCTGCAGGTGGGGAGCCGGGGTTCGAACCGGGATCCTTATGCTGATCCTTGTGCTTTGTGCCACCTGCACTTAACCCGCTGCGCTACAGCCCAACTCCCTCCAGGTCCAATTCTCCCACACCACCATAAGCTAGAGCTGAACTGGAAATAAATAAATAAACAAATAAATTTAAATAGAGATGTACTGACTACTTCCTGGTTCCTGAACTTGAGAGGCAAGCTGATTATGGTATAAAAACAAAAACTTAAATACAAAACAAATAAATCCCTTCTGACACCAAAAAAAAGTATATTTCACAGCTCCACAGAATTTATAAACCTCAAGACAGAAGCTAACCTTTAAGCTTTAGTATATGACTACTGTTTTGCTAACCATACCAAAAGACAGCGTATGTGTCTATGCCTATGTAAATAAAGCCTTAAGACTAATGATGCTGGGGGTCGGGCGGTGGCACAGTGGGTTAAGCGCATGTGGCGCAAAGCGCAGGGACCGTCGTAAGGATCCCGGTTCGAGCCCCCGGCTCCCCACCTGCAGGGGAGTTGCTTCACAGGCGGTGAAGCAGGTCTGCAGGTGTCTGTCTTTCTCTCCCCTTCTCTGTCTTCCCCTCCTTTCTCCATTTCTCTCTGTCCTATCCAACAACGAATTGCCTCAACAAGGGCAATAATAATAACCACAACAAAGCTACAACAAGGGCAACAAAAGGGGGAAAAAAAAATGGCCTCCAGGAGTGGTGGATTCATGGTGCAGGCACCAAGCCCAGCAATAACCCTGGAGGAGGAAAAAAAAAAAAAAAAGACTAATGGTGCTGAATCACAAAATTGCTAAACAAACTTCTGTGGTCAAATCTCTATTCTTAAAGGCAGAAGTCTGACCACAAGGAGTAACTAAGGAGTGAGACTGATTTTGTGGCCTGCATCTTTTTGACCAAGTGTTTCACTTCTTCCCAAAGTTGGAAAGGAAAAATAAAAACACTGCCCTCAGAGATAAGCCACAAATAACAGGATTACCAAAACACATAAATCCATAAGCATTTCCTGTAAATTAGAGAGTCTCTAACAAAACAACTTTACTGCTGACTTTGGCAATGCTTATCATTGGTGATGCCAAAACATTTGCAGACAAATGGTAGTCATGTGAAAAAAATTCTAGTTTTGCCACCCTAGTAGACTATTTGTCAAGTTGGCAACCCTTAACAATTTTGTGGGCTTTTCTCCTTCATACATATATACATGTAGATGTGCATACATACACATTTATTTCAGATCATATGATCTAAAATAAATGCACTGTGTGTACGTGTGTGTGTGTGTGTGTGTGTGTGTGTGTGTGTGTGTGTGTGTGTAAACTTCAGTGGTGGGTGTGGCAAGCTGTACACACAAAGATATGTAGGAGTGAAACTATAACCCTGAAATCTTACAATTTTATAGACCAATGTTAAATGAACTAAAAAAATTTTTTGCTTTTAAATATCAGTAGCTACATCAGATACCTGTGGTATATCACACATACATAGCCAGGTATACTGGCTCAGTGCCTCCCAAAGCAGTTATTTCAGACACATACATGCTATGCTACACCTGCTGAGCCTTTCCTTCTAAAAGTGCTGTCACAAATCCCAGAGCGCTGATCAGTGGGTACCACTCACCTTGACAGAGTTGTCTTGACTGGAGGTGGCGAGAATGTGCTCACTATCAGGGTGCCAGTCCAGTCCGTGGATTTTGGAGAGGTGGGCAGCAAGGTATTCCATTGCTGTGCTGGGTTTCTGTAACAGGAGCATCATTGAGTATTGCTGATTTAGAATAAAATCCCTGAATATCTACCAACTAAACTGTCTACTGGGTGCTGAGCGGGGAGACACCCATTTTGCCATGTGCAGAGACCCAGGTTTGAACTCCTGAGCACCACATAGGAACACTATACAAAGGGGAAGTTTTAAAATAGTAAAGCAGTAATACAGTGTCTCACCGCTCTATGAAAAAAAAGAAAAAACAAAAACTAGAGTCCAGGGGCCAGGTGGTGGCACACTCAGTTATGCGCACACTTTACAAAAACTGGAGTGTACTGGGAGTGGCAGAACTGCAAAGCCACAAACCCCCAGGAAATTCCTAATAGTTAAAAAAAAGTCAATGCCAAATGTTTGAGACCCTGGGTTCTATCCCTGACACTCTTGCCCCCAAAAGGAAACAATGCATGCTTAATAAACATCTCAGGATATATGTTTAGACTTCTAAAGTTTTTTTAATCTATCAAATTTGGGTTTATAAGGGCTAGGGAAAAAACATAATGGTTATGCAAAAAGACTTTCCTCCTGAGGCACCAAAGGTCCCAAATTCAATCCCCAGCACCACCATAAGTCAGAGCTGAGCAGTGCTCTGGAGGAAAAGGAAAAAAAACCCTCAAATTTGGGTTATTTATAAACATTGAATATTTGTAAACAATACTCAAAGCAGTATGGCTACTACTTTTGTCATGGCTGGTGTACATACAATCATTTTGGAAAAGAAATTTGACATTATTTCTCAAAAGACAAAATTTTTAAGAGAATACTCTAAGTTCACAAAAAGCTTTAGAGACAGATAGTTAATCTGCTATTGTTTGGAACACTAGAAAAATGCAAACAACATACCTAAGTAGTCAGGGGGAATAATTAAAGTTTAGAATGAACTATAGTACAGTTATAGATATGATATAGCTACTAAAAGTTATACCTGGAGCTTATAACCTGAAAGAATGCATGCATATGTTACAACAACATGAAAAATAAATATGAAAAAATGTTGGGGTCGGGTGATAGGTAGCGCACTTGGTTGAGCGCACATGTTACAATACTCAAGGACACAGGTTCCAGCCCCTGATCCCCCTGCTTCAGGGGGAAAGTTTGCGAATAGTGAAGTAGTGCTGCAGGTGTCTCTCTGTCTCTCTCCCTATCTCTCTTTTCCCAATGGATTTCTGGATGTCTCTATCCAATAAGTAAATAAATATAATAATTTTTTTAATTTGAAAATAAATGTTTAAGTAACTAGGCATGAGATCATAAACCTTTTTTTTTTTTTCACCAAATTATCAGTATTTGCTTCTGGGTTATAAGACTATGATTTTTTTGTTGTTATTTGTTTGTTTTTGTTTATTTCCTTTTTGTTGCCCTCATCTTATTGTTATTGTAGTTATTATTGTTGCTGTTATTGATGTCGTCGTTGTTGGATAGGACAGAGAGAAATGGAGAGAGGAGGGGAAGACAGAGAAGGGGAGAGAAAGACACCTGCAGACCTGCTTCACCGCTTGTGAAGTGACTCCCCTGCAGGTGGGGAGCCTGGGGCTCGAACTGGGATCCTTATGGTGGTCCTTGTGCTTCGAGCTGCGTAGGCTTAACCCGCTGCGCTACCACTCTATGCCAGACTCACAGACTATGAATTTTTTTTTACCTTCTCTTGCATTTTTTACAAAGAACATGTATTCTTTTTTTAAATAGTGTTTTATATGACTATAGATTAATAGGAGTATACATAAACACCACTCCCACCACCAAAGACTGTCCTATCCCACCCCCCCACAACCACCCCATCCCCAACCGCCCCATGAAGCCAAACATATACCCTCAACCTTAACCCAGGGTTTTTACTTTGGTGTCCTACTCCAGATCCTGTCAAATCCTGCTTTGAGTTCTATAAGCAACCTGAGTCTATGGGGTTAAGAGTACAGCCTCCGGGAGAAGGGCTATAGCGTAGCAGGTTAAGCGTAGGTGCCGCAAAGCACAAGGACCGGCATAAGAATCCCGGTTCGAGCCCTGGATCCCCACCTGCAGGGGCGTCGCTTCACAGGTGGTGAAGCAGGTCTGCAGATGTCTTTCTCTCCCCCTCTGTCTCTCCCCATCTCTCTCCATTTCTCTCTGTCCTATCCTCCAACGACGACAACAATAATAATAACTATAACAATAAAACAAGGGCAACAAAAGGGAATGAATAAATAAATAAATATTTTAAAATTTTTCTTAAAAGAAAAAGTCTACAGCCTCCAAAACCAACCTCCCTGACAGTCCAAATCATGGCAACAAATGAAAGATAAAAACAGTACCTAACTTAAAGGCTAGTTACAGAGAGAGAAATCAAAACATGTAAAGTTCCTAGAAAAATGCCTAGACATAATCAACATTTAGTAAACTTTAGCATTACTAGTCATATATGAGTTGAAACAAAAATGTAATGTTGCCACTGATCTATACTTTTTAAACCTCTGATGCTTGCTGCCATCAGCGTGGCTGTGCTTAGACACTAAAAGTGTCAGGAGTGAAATATGACTAACAAGTTTTATACACCATCTGAGCAGAAGACCTAAGTATTAATAGCAAAGAAAAAAAAATCCTATTTAACCAAAAATAAGTAAGATGAGTCCAGCGGTGGCTTAGTATTAGAGTGCATGCCTTCCATGTGTAAGCCCTTGGGTTAGATCACTAACACCACATGGGCACACAAAAGACAGCACCAGGGATGGTAGATGATAGTGACTCCCCCTTGGTGTGTCTAAAAATACAAGGGGGGAGTCAGGCAGTAGTGCAGTGGGTTAAGCGCATGTGGTGCAAAGCGCAAGGACCGGCTGAAGGATCCCAGCCCTCAGCTCCCCACCTGCAGGGAAGTCACTTCACAAGCGGCAAAGCAGGTCTGCAGGTGTCTTTCTCTCCCCCGTCTTCCCCTCCTCTCTCCATTTCTATCTGTCCTATCTAATAACAAACATCAATAACAGCAATAATAACTACAACAATAAAACAACAAGGACAACAAAAGGGAATAAATAAATTAATAAAAATCTTTCTTAAAAATCTAATAATAAATAAATAAATAAATAAAAATACAAGGGAAATTATCAGCATTTTGTATGTATGAGGCTCTATGCTGATCTTCACCACAACATGAAAACAAATAGATAAAAATCTTGCTGTGGGTGGTCCAGGTGGTGGCGCAGTGGATAAAGCATCGGACTCTCAAGCATGAGGTCCTGAGTTTAATCACCGGCTGCACATGTAACAGAGTGATGTCTGGCTCTTTCTCCTTCTACGTTTCTCATTAATAATTAAATAAAATCTTTTTAAAAAATCATGCTGTGGAATGTCAGTGTTACTAGTGCACTAGAAACTAGAAGAGAATCATTTAACAGTTGTTTCAACGGGGTAAAGAACACAGGTACTGGCAGAGTTCATGGCTAACTGCCAAACTGTTTATTTTGCATATGGCTCTGAAAACAGTCTAAAGGAAATAATGTATGCACTACAAATTAACCAGACATTTCTTTTAAACCATTTACTATATTTAAATGTTAGGTTAGTGGCAGAAAACATTGTAAAGTAATCACCAATTTAAGAAATAAAGAAGAGGAATGAATGCCTATTACCAGACTGAAATAAACAGGCAAAAGACAAAAACTAATATACAGAAAGTGCATGAGCACAAACTCTACTTATAAAATCCTTTTGGGGGCCAGTATTGGCACACCCAGTTAAGCACACAGATTACCAAGCCCCCTACTCCCCATCTTCAGGGGTCTGCTTTGTGAGCAGTGAAGCAGGTCTACAAATGTCTATCTTTGTCTTCCTATCTCAATCTCTTAGTCCTCTCTCAATTTCTCTCTGTCTTATCTAATAAAAAAATTAGAAAAAGAAGAAAAAAAAAAAAAGGAAAAATTGCTGCCAGGAGCAGTGGGTTCCTAGTACTAGCACTGAGTCCTAGTGATAATAAGCCTGGTGAGAATAAAATAAAATTAAATTAATCAAATAAATAAATAAAATTCCTTCTCACCTAATAGCAATGGGAGGCAGAGGCACTGCCACTACCCCAGCAGGTTTTGGCCCCCAATCCAGCAGTTGCCAAACCTGTTTCACTTACCCCTCCTCTCTCCAACAATGGCAGTCAGAAGCCACACTGAGACTACAGTCTGCACCTAAGTTGGATGGCCCCTGGACAAGTTCCGGGAGCTCTATGAGTTGGCCCTTAGAGGGTAAGGATCACTAGCGTGGGGGCCTGGCGGTAGCACAGTGAATTAAGTGCACGTGGTGCAAAGTGCAAGGACCAGAGTAAGAATCTTGGTTCGAACCCCTGCCTCCCCACCTGCAGGGGTGTTGCTTCACAAGCTGTGAAGCAGATCTGCAGGTGTCTATCTTTCTCTCCCCCTGTCTGTCTTCCCGTCCTCTCTCAATTTCTCTCTGTCCTACCCGACAACAGCAATAACAATAATAATTAACACTGATGGGCAACAATAGGGAAAAACAGCCTCCAGGAGCAGTGAATTTGTAGTACAGACACTAAGCCCCAGCAATAACCCTGGAGGCAAAAAAAAAAAAGATCAAGTTTCAGAGCAGGAAGCTTCATTCACATCCTAGACCTTATAGAAATCTCTAGGCATCATTAACTAGTTGTCTGGTAGATAAAGATGTCCTTCCGGGGGGTCAGGCAGTAGCACAGGGGTTAAGTGCACATGGCACAAAGCGCAAGGATAGGCCTAAGGATCCTGGTTTGAGTCCCCAGCTCCCCAACTGCAGAGGGGTCACTCCATAGGTGGTGAAGCAGGTCTGCAGGTGTCTTTCCCCCCCCATCTGTCTTCCATCCTCTCTCCATTTCTCTCTGTCCTGTCCAACAACAACATCATCAATGACAACAATAACAATAATAATAGTAATCACCGCTTGTGAAGCAACCCCCCTGCAGGTGGGGAGCCAGGGATTTGAACCAAGATCCTTACTCTGTTCCTTGTGCTTTGTGCCATGTGCACTTAGCCCACTGTGCTACTGCCAGGCCTCCACACTAGTGACCCTTACCCTTGAAGGGCCTACTCATAGAGCTCCCGGAACTTGTCCAGGGGCCATCCAACTTAGGTGTGGACTGTAATCTCAGTGTGGCTTATTAGTTATTATTAAATTAACGACAAGGGCAACAAATGGGGGGGGCGGAATAGTCTCCAGGAAGCAATGGATTCGTGGTGCAGGCACCAAGCCCAAGTGATAACCCTGGTTCCAGCCAAAGAAAGGAAAAAAAAAAAAAAAAAAAAAAGATGTCCTTTCTTGTATCATTATTTTTACTGATGTCAACTCACCAAACTTCCAGTACTTTCCATTACAGCAGCCTAGGATCCTATACCTCTCTGACCCTGTCAATTGCATGAGGTTGCAGTAAGACTATCCCATCTGCAATGAGGTTAAATCATCCACTGTGAGAATTAATATCCACAGTGTGAATATCATCATCTGCACACTATTTAAAAGACTTCCAATAAAGATACAGAAACTGAGGTTACAAAAGCATTAATTGCTCACCTAATGCCATAGTCAAGAGGCAGCAAAAGAGGACTCTAACTTAGGTACATCAAAAGTTTGTTGGGTTTTGCTGCTGCTGTTGATCTTTGTTTTCTTATTAGTTTATTTACTGGATGTAGATAGTGAGAAATTGAGAGGGATGAGGGAGATAAAGGGAGAGAGAAACAGAGACACCTGCAACACTCTTTCACCACTCACAAAGGTGCCCTCCTCCAGATGGAGGCTGGGGACTAAAATCTATGTCCTTGTGCACTATAACATGTGTCCAACCTGTGCATCACCATCTGGCCCCTTCACTGTTTTTTTTTTTCCTTTAGTTTTCACCTCTCAGCATAATGCTTCACCTACCTACCTTCAACATGAACCTAATGGGGAGGTAAATGTCATCTAGTACTGTGAGCTGATGGCAATTTACCAGGCTACACTGGGGAACCTTTACTCTCCAAACAAGTCCTATGGTTCACAATGTCCTCTTCATACCCTCTGGAAAGAACTGAAGACCCACAGGGGGTAAAAAAAAAAAAATTAATGTTACTTACCCGCTTGTCCCATATCCGCACATCCCCGTCATGACTGGTGGCCAAGCAATTAGCATTTTTTTTATTCCATTTGACCTGGGAAGCACCCGCTGCAAAGAAAAATCAGGGGGAAAAGCTGCTGCCCTCAGTGCCTTCAGAACCAGAACACATCCAGGGAAGCTGGATAATGAGTTCCGGTTGTACAAGAACAGAACACTTCAAGTCTCAAGGATTGCACCACCTCCACCATGAACAAGAAAGTAAAGCCAAAAAAGAAATGAATTAACACTAAGAACAGGATAAGTCACCTAATTGAGGAAGTAATCTCACTCATGGAAAAAAAAATCCACAGGTAGCTCAGAGCAGAATCAGCAGGGAAATGTAGTTTCCTACTGAGTAGTAGTTCAGCATAGTGCAGTTGGTCAGTAACTGACTTATTATGCAACCTGGTTCTTGATCAGCTCCAACAAAAAAGCTTGCACTACCAACCAGAAGAACTTCTGCCCAATACCTACTCCTTCCTCTCACCAAAAAAAAAAAATTTTAATTTAAATAAAGTCTTAGAAAAACAGAGCCTCCAGCCAAAGTCCAGATATAGAATAAGTCCCAGTGTTGTCCAAGTCTGCCATCAGCAGTTAGAGGTGGTCCCTGCATTAAGTGCACACCCCTGGCACTGTGTGAACTTACTCCCTGTCCCAATCTGTCAATATGAAGAGGTAACAGCAAAGATGAAAAAACTACTAAAGAGAGGAAGCATAAGGTAAGAGGAAGCATAAGAAGGGACTGAGACATGGAATATTGCAATATAACAACACTTCTAGTTAACTCCTAAAAAAATAATCAAAGTAGGGACAGACGTTGTCTCAATAGAGTGCACTCCTTACCATGTGCAGGCTCTGGATTTAATCTTTGACACTATCTGGGAGCGTCAGGGACAGCACCAAAGGGAATTCCATGGATAGTGAAGCAGATTTTTAGTGTCTTTGCCTCTCTCTCATCAGTCTGATTCTACTTCTTTCTCTTCTCTCTCCAAGTAAATGGAATTTTTTAAGGGGGGGGGGGAGCCATTCAATAGTATCCCACATGTGCACAACCCTCAGTTCATTCCCCAGTGCCACAATAACAACAACAATAAAAGATTATTTGCCCAGTGGAAGGACCTTCAGAACATGATGCCTCCCCAAGGGTTCTAATTTGAAATGCTTTCTATGACATGATACCAGCAAGTCTCAACTTCTGGCCCAGACTAGAAGTTCTCTCAGATGCAGAAAACACTTGAGCACACATGGACATGCTCATGCTGACTCCCTACCTGAAGGTACAAATAATGTGTTCTCAGAAGTTGAGGACCACAGGACAGTAGCAGACTCCAAGGTTACATTCCCCCCTCCAAAAAAAAAAAAAAAAATTAGCTCAAGTAGTATGAGCTCATAAGCCTCATGTGTGCTTTTGTCAACACTGAGAAGTCTCACCAAGGTGCAAAAAAATGAAAGAAGTCAATTTATTCAGGACTTAAAAAAAAAATACTTAGTGATGTGGGAAAAAAGAAAAAAGAACTACCCTTCTGCTTAGGGATTTTCTATGACTACTCTAACTAGAGACCTGTAAGTTGAAACAAAAAAGTCAGGAAGAATGCAATTGAAATATTTATAGACATTTGTGCTTTTCTTCACTTGGATGTTCCTGGCAATCATGTCTAGAGTCCATTTTGTGTCTTAGATCATAAGAACCAAAGGGGTAGAGGAAGAGGGCTAATCTGTCAAGCATTCAGCAGAGAGGCACAGGGCTTGACCCCTATATAATGTAACTAACATTTAAAGAGCACCTCCTCCCTCTGCATAAATGCCAACCTTGGTCTAGAGCACTGAACAAGACAGATGTGGTCCCTAACCTCATCGAATCCAGCTACTTATTGGTCATGATGCCAAATATCTTTACTAATGAGCATGTGGGTACAGGGGGAAAAGAACACCAAAAGTGAATTCAAATGTGCCAAGAAGATACAAAAGAATAAGACTTAAGAGATACAGAATATGATGTTTCAATCAAGGCTGATAAAATGCAATGCTAACGATGAGAGTCATTATTTTTTAATTTAAAAAAAGAGATTTATTTATTTGTGAATGAGCAAGAGAACCAGAGTATTACTCTGGCACATGGAATGCCAGGGGTTAAACTAAGGACATTATGCTTGAGAGTCCAAAACTTTATCCACTGTGCCATCTCCTGTGCATCTAGACTCATCATTCTAAGCTATACCATTTTTGTTTGTTTTTTTAGCTTATAAACTATACCAGTTCTATGCCCAAATTCTACTCTCTGGAAGTCATGGGAATGGTTCATATGGAATTCTAAAAATAATCAATTTCGACTAAGCAGTGGCAACAGGGAAATGAAAAAGCAGTTTTAAAGACATATTATGTCCATATTAAATGACACCAGCAGGGCATAATCAGCATAGTTTAAATTATGGGGAAACCACAAGACAAAAGACTTGGTTTCTTCCAAAATAAACTACCGGAGGGGCTGGGCAGTGGTGTACCTGAGTGAATACATGAAGCTTCATAAGCAATGGAGCAATGTTTCTGGTCTCTCTTGTGTGTGTGTGTGTGTGTGTGTGTGTGTGTGTGTGTGTGTCTATTTTTCTCTGTCTCTCATCCTCTATCAAGATGAAAAGAAAAAGAAAAGAAATGGTTGCTGGGGGCCCAGGTGGTGGCACACCTGGTTGAGTGCACATGTTACAGTGCACAAGGGCCGGGGTTCAAGCCACCAGTCTCTACCTGCCTCACAAGGAGGAAGCTTCACAAGTGGTTAAACAGGGCTGCAAGTGTCTGTCTGCCTCTGTCTCTCTCTTTCTCTGTCTATCTCCCCTTTCCTCTCAAATTCTGGCTGTCTCTATCCAATAAATAAAGATAATAAAAAAATTTTTTTAATTTAAAAAAAAGAAATGGTTGCTGGCAGCAGTGGAACAGTGTAGGCACTGTGCCCCAATGATAATCCTGGTAGCAAAAACAAACAAATTGCTAGAAAAGAACACCAAACAAGCCAAGAGAAGAGGGATAAGAACATTCCAATTAAAAAAGAGCAACAAAAAGGGAAAATGAATAAATAAATATTTTTTTAAAAAAAGAACATTCCAATTAGGATGGGAGGGTTGGCACAGATAGCACAAAGGTTATACAAAGAGACTCTTGATACCAAAGACCCAGGTTCAGTCCCCCTGCACCACCATAAACCAGAACTGAGCAGTGCTCTGGTTTAAAAAAAAAAAATTCCAATTATGGGGCTCTAGCAATGGGCACATCTGGTTAATGACACACATTACAGTGTGTAAGAACCCAGGTTCAAGCTCCTAGTCCCCACCTGCAGGGGTAAAGCTTCATGAGTGGTGAAGCAGGGCTGCAGGTGTCTGCCTCTTTCCCTCTATATCTCCCCCTCCCTTTTCAATCACAGTCTCTATCCAATAATAAATAAATAATTTTCAAAATTAAAAAAAAAAAGCTACTGTGGGGCAGGGGGATTATACAGCAGTAGTTTATCATACGTGCGTATGAAAGGTCCTAGGTTCAAACCTCAGTACCATCAATACTCAGACTTGAGTGGTGCTCTGGTGCAAAATAATAAGGAGCCATTGTCAACTTAAAATAAACCACGTTAAGTGCAGGGGCCAGCATAAGGATCCCGGTTTGAGCCCCCAGCTCCCCACCTGCATGGGGTCGCTTCACAGGCGGTGAAGCAGGTTAGCAGGTGTCTTTTTTCTCCCCCTCTGTCATCCCTTCCTCTCTCAATTTCTCTCTGTCCTATACAATAACAACAGCTATGACAACAATAACAACTACAACAAGCACAACAATGCAACAAAAATGGAAAAAATAGCCTCCAGAAGCAGTGGATTCATGTAGGCACTGAGGCCCAGCAATAACCCTGGAGGCAAAAAAAAAAAAAAAAAAAACAGGGAAGGAATTACAAAAGCCAGACCTTCTACCTTCTGTGCCCCATAATGATCCTGGGTCCATATTCCCAGGGGGATAAAGATTAGGAGAGCTTTGGGGGCTGGGGGAACACAGATAGAATAGGGAGTTCTGGTGGTAGGAACGATGTGCAATTATACCCCTCTTAACCTATGGTCTTGTCAATATCCCCATTTTATAAATAAAACAAATTTTAAAATATTTGTATGCTTGTTTATTTACTATAAGAGGCAGGGAATGAGAAAGGAGAGAGGACAAGAACACTGCCCAGCCATGGCACAAAGTAGTGCACAAGATTAAACGGGTGGCCTCTGACCTCAACCACACAAGCTGGTGTTCTAAGAGACTGAGCTATCTCCCTACCCTTACTGTTAATAGTTTTAGACATGTTAATAGCATTGCAGCTAGCAGCATGTTTTTTTATAATAGCACTCTTTTGCACAAAAGAAAAAAATTATTATTACTGAAATACTTAGTGATGAAACAATATACCAGGAATTTGCTTCAAAATAATTCTGTAGGGAGGGAAATACCTCACCCAGTAGAGTGCACACTTTTGTATGCACAATGATCTGGGTTCAAGCCTCCTGCCACTATATGGGAGTACCATATACAATGAGAAGCTTCACAACCAATGCTGTTATCTCTCCTCTGTCTCTCATTTTTATCTTTGATTAAAAGAAGAAAACAAAGTCTGCAGGGAACAGTGAAATCAAGCAGGTATAAAGCTCTAGTTAATTTCCTGGGTCAAAAACAAAACAAGGGGGAGTTGGGTGATTGCCCAGTGAGTTAAGCGCCCAGTGGGTTAAGCGAAGCACAAGAACCAGCGTAAGGATCCGGGTCCGATCCCCTGGTTCCCCACCTGCAAGGGAGTCACTCCACAGGAGGTGAAGCAGGTGAAGCAGGTCTGCAAGTGTCTATCTTTCTCTCCCCCTCACTGTCTTTCCCTCCTCTCTCCCATTCCTCTCTGTCCTAACAATAATGACATCAGTAACAATAATAACTACAACAACAGTTAAAAAAAACAATGGCAACAAAAGGGAAAATAAATAAATAAATAAATATAAAAAATTAAAAAGAAATAAAATAAAATAAAATAAAATAAAAAAACAAGGGCCAGGTGGTTGCATACCCTGTTGAGTGCACAAGGGCCTGGGTTCAAGTCCCTACTCCCCACCTACAGGGGAAAGCTTCACAAGTGGTGAAGCACTTTTTGAACTTTATTTCTTAAGTTAATACTTCTTAATGTTTTTGTTTATTTATTATTGGATAGAGAGACAGGAATTGAGGGGAAAAGACAGAAAGGGAGAGACTTGGAGACATACAAAGCCCTACTCCACTGCTCATGAAGCTTTCCCCCTGCAAGTGGGGACCAGGGGCTTAAACCTACAACTTTGTGTACTGCAATGTGTGCACTTAACCAGGTGTGCCACCACCTGGCCCCATGAAGGATTTCTACAAGTATCTCTCTCCCTCTCAATTTCTCTCTGTCCTAGCCAATAAAATAAATAAGGCATAATCCCGAAAGGGGAGTGAGTGGAGGTGAAAATGGGACTAAGGCTTACCAAGCATTGGGTGCTGAAGTCAGATAAGAAACTCAAAGGTTTATCTTCTTCCTAGTTTTGCACAGTATTTTTTTTTTCTTCTCTTTTTACTTATTGAATAGAGACAGCCCAGTCAGAAATTGAGAAGAAGGGAGAAATAGAGAGAGAAACAGAAAGATACCATAAGCACTGTTTTACCACTCACAAAACTTCCCTTTGCAGGTGGGGTTCAGGGGCCAGAACCCGAGTCTTTGTGCACTGTAACACGTATACTCAACAAGGTGTGCCACCACCCAGTCCCCACAGGTATAATTTTTTTCCACAGCAGAAAGTTTTAAAGCAAATCAGTTTGGCTCCTGTCCTGTGAATTCTGAAGTAAATTCTTGATCACTTGAGGATAGTCTTAGCAAGCCATTTGCAAAGTGGGACTTTCAATTCCACCAAGCTTTGATGGGACATGAAGCACAGGGCCTGGAGTGGCAGTATGAAAGAAGGGATAAAAGAAGTGGATGAAGATGAGTGGATGGGTGAGGGAATACACTCACCTACAGCAGACAGTGCAACGGTAGGTTTCCTTGTGTCTCTGAAACACAAAAATCAAAAATCAAATGCCCATATCATATGCCCCCATCCACCTCAGGCTTCTCACCCTCTGCACTTCTTTCTTCACTTTCCATTCAGTAGGTACTTGGGAATTTATTGGGAAGGTGAGGGCCTTAAAAATTGTAAAGAGGGGCCGGGTGGTGGCACACCTGGTTGAGCGCATGTATTACAATGCTCAAGGACCTGGGTTCAAGCCCCCGGGCCCCACCTGCAGGGGGAAAGCTTTACAACTGGTGAAGCAAGGCTGCAGGTGTCTCTCTGCCTCTCTCCCTCTCTACCACCCCCCTCCCTCTTGATTTCTTGCTACCTCTATCCAATAAATAAAGATAATTTTAAAAAATTGTAAAGAGAAGCCAGTCACATTCCAGATTGGATGCATTTTCTCAGCCATTTCAATTGAGGCTGAGTCAGAATTTTAAATTACTCAGCCATATCCATGGAAAACAAATGGCATGATTTGGCCTGGTCTGGGTGACCCTGACAGAGGAAGGGGCAGAGGAAGCCAAAAGTATCCTTTCTGGTGTCATTTTTCCCTGTGGCATTTATGTGGTGATCATGAAGGTATAACTCTACTAGAGTCTTCCTAACATTTCAAAGGTAAAGTAAGAAACTACTGTGGGGGCTATGAAGACAGATAATGGTTATGCAAAAGATTTTCTCTAACTAAGGTTCTAAGGTTCCAGGCTCAATCTCCACACTACCATAAGCCAGAGCTCAACAGTGCTCTGGTCTTTCTCTCTTTATCTCTCTCATTCAAGTTAAAAAATAAACTACTTTAGACAATTTACCACAGCTAAGAGTCTATGACTGATGAACACAGCTACAAATCATCTATACATACAATGGAAGAAAGTCCTGGAGGTCAGGAGATAGCATACTTGGTAGAATCCATACCTTGCTATATGCATGTACCTGGGTTTGAGACCAAACACCACATACGGACACCAGAGACAACACTGGGGGAGATCCATGGATGGTGGAGTAGTAATATGGGAGCATTTTTCTCTGTCTTGTCTCTCTACTCTCCTCTCTTTCTCTCTCCCTATATTTTCTCTTTTACTTTTTAAAGATTTTTTTAAAAATATTTTTTGTTTATTATTGGACAGAGACAGAGAATTGGGAGTGTGGTGGTGCACCTGGTTGAGTGTACATATTACAATGCACTAGGACCCAGGTTCAAGCCCCCAGTTCCCACTTGCAGGGAGTAGCTTTGCAGGTGGTGAAGCAGTGCTGCAGGTGTCTCTCTGCCTCTTTCCCTCTCTATTTCTTCTCCCCTCTCAATTTCGGGCTGAGTACACAATAAATAAATAAAGATAATTTTAAAAATTGTTTTTTAAAGAGACAGAATTTGAGAGTCAGAGAGGGGAAGAAACAGAAAGACACCTGCAGCACTGCTTCACCACTCATGAAGCTTTCCCCCTGCAGGTGGACAGGGGCTTGAACCTAGGTCCTTGCACACTGTAATGTGAGCACTTAACCAGGTGTGCCATTGCATGAACCATTGCCTGCTGCTCCCTACATTTCTCTCTCTCTTAAAGGAATGAAAAAAAACCAGATGAGGGACAAGGTCACTCAATGGTGGTGTGCATGGACCAGATCCTGTGTGCATTAACTTGGTAACAGCCAGTACAATAAAAAGGGGGCGGGAGGGAGTCGGGCAGTAGTGCAGGGGAGTGAGCACACGTGGCATGAAGCACAAGGACCAGAGTAAGGATCCCGGTTCGAGCCTCCGGCTCCCCACTAACAGAGGAATCACTTCACAGGCAGTGAAGCAGGTCTGCACGTGTCTGTCTTTCCCCGGCCCCCCCTGTCTTCCCCTCCTCTCTCCATTTCTCTCTGTCCTATCTAACAACAGGGGGTGGGGCGGTAGCGCAGCGGGTTAAGCCCACATGGCGCGCAAAGGGCAAGGACCAATGTAAGGATCTCGGTTCAAGCCTCCAGCTCCCCACCTGCAGGGGAATCGCTTCACAGGTGGTGAAACAGGTCTGCAGGTGTCTATCTTTCTCTCCCCTTCTCTGTCTTCCCCTCCTCTCTCCATTTCTCTCTGTCCTATCTAACAACGATGACATCAATAACAACAATAAAAAGCAAGGGCAACAAATGGGAAAATAAATATTAAAAAAAAAAAAGAAAGAAAAAAAGAGGTCCTGTTACATGCCACACCACAGATAAGCCCTGGAGACATTATGCTGATTCAAATCAATCAGAGAAAAACAAATACTTTATGACTTCACCTATGAGATGCATCTTAAGTTGTCCAGTCCATAGAAAAATGCTAGTTGTAGGGCTTAGGAGAAGGGTAAGTGGGACATGGTTATTAAGAGGCTATCAAGTTTTAGCTCTGGAGATTTGTTGCATAACAACATGAATATACTTAGTATTCCAGACTACACATAAAATTGTGAGGATTGTGGGCCAGGAGGTGGTGCGTGCAGTGGCTAAGGCACTAGACTCTCAAGCATGAGGTCCTGAGTTCAATCCCTGGCAGCACATGTACCAGAGTGATATCTGGTTCTTTCTCTCTCTCTTCTATCTCTCTCATTAATAAATATTTAAATAAATAAATATATATATTGAAGATGATAAATTTGATGTTAGTTTTTTTTATATTTATTTATTCCCTTTTGTTGCCCTTGTTGTTTTATTGTTATAGTTATTGTTGTTACTTATTGATGTCATTGTTGTTGGATAGGACAGAGAGAAATGGAGAGAGCAGGGGAAGACAGAGAGGGATAGAGAAAGATAGACACCTGCAGACCTGCTTCACTGCTAGTGAAGCGACTCCCCTGCAGGTGGGGAGCCGGGGGCTCAAACCGGGATCCTTATGCTGGTCCTTGCGCTTTGCACCACGTGTGCTTAACCTGCTGCACCCTGCCCGACTCCCCTTTTTTTTTTTTTAACCAGAGTATTGCTCAGTTCTGGCTTACGGTGGTACGGGGGATTGAACCTGGGACTTTGGAGCCTCAAGCATGAGAGCCTCTTTGCATAACTATTATGCTATCTACCCTCCACCTTTGATGTTAGTTTTTTTAAAGACTCCTGAAGACTCTTGGAGATAGTCCGCAGTTCATTACAAGTGGTAAAATAGCAGAGGTGGGTGGCATCCAGGGCTAAGAGGACAAGATAAAGTGAATCTGTACATGGTCCGGGAGGTGGCGCAGTGGATAAAGGATTGGACTCTCAAGCATGAGGTCCTTAGTTCAATCCCCAGTAGCACATGTATCAGAGTTATGTCTGGTTCTTGGCTCCTATCTTTCTCATGAATAAATAAATAAATTCTTTTAAAAAAAAAAGTGAATCTGTTGCTCCAGTTTGATATACTAGAAAACCTAATAAGAGGGTAAATAGCATAATGGTTATGCAAAGAAACTCTGATGCCTTAGGCTCCAAAGTCCCAGGTTCAATCCCCCACACCACCATAAGTCAGAGCTGAGCAGTGCTCTTGTAAAAAGAAAAAGAAAAAGAAAAAGAAAAAGGAAAGGGAAAAGTAAAGCAAAGAAAAGAAAAGAGAAAGGGAAAGGGAAGAAGGAAAGGAAAAGAAAAGAAGGCAGAGGTAGATAGCTTAATGGTTATGCAAACAGACTCTCATGCCTGAGGCTCCAAAGTCCTAGGTTCAATTCCCTGCACCACCACCATAAACCAGAGCTGAGCAGTGCTCTGGTAAAAAAGGAAAAAAAAAAAAGAACAGAAAAGGGGAGTCAGGCGGTAGCGCAGTGGGTTAAACGCAGGTGGCACGAAGCGCAAGGACTGGTGTAAGAATCACGAATCCAGCCCCTGGCTCCCCACCTACAGAGGAGTCGCTTCACAGGTGGTGAAGCAGGTCTGTGGGTATCTATCTTTTTCTCCCTCTCCCTGTCTTCCCCTCCTCTCTCCATTTCTTTCTGTCCTATCCAACAACGATAACAATAACAACAATAACTACAACAATAAAACAACAAGGGCAACAAAAGGGAATAAATAAATATTTTTTAAAAAAAAGAAAAGAAAGGAAATGAAATGAAAGAAAACCTAATAAGGAATCTTCAGTTCAGTTTGCTTTAACCTTTAAGTTATGAAAACAGCTGCTTCATAAATGTGGAATACTGTAACTGAGGTCCCTATCCCACTGGGTTTTTGCTCATTTAAGAGCTCTCTGTGAACCAAGAATTAGCTGACTGGGTAGAATACATGCCTTTCTGTGTTTAAGGCTCTGGGTCTGAGACTTGACACCACTTGGGCCCAATATGGGAAGCGATCGTGGATAATGGAACAATGCTATGGTATCTCTCCCTCTCTCAGTAGTAATCATAATCATAAATATAATGAGCCAATGACACAGTTCAACAGAGAAGGTGCCTACTCTATCAAGTATACAACCCAGGTTCAAGAACAGCAATGGTGGAAGCTTTGTTGCTGTGAGATCTTTCCCTCTATTTCTGTCCCTCTCTTTTTTTATCTGTTAAAAAAAAAAAAAAAAGTCAGCCAAAGCAGTGAAAGACTCAGCAACAACATATTTTTAAAACTTTTTCAATAAATTAACAGAAAATTGGGGTTGCTCTCTGCAGAGAGGTGGTTCAATTACATCACAGATGTGTGAAGCCCTAGGTTTATTCCCTGATGCTACATACAGCAAAATGTTTATCTCCTCCATTTCCCATGGTCTTACAACCCTCTGGTGTTACCTGTGGACTAATCACCCCTGAAGTGCTTTCTATCTAGAGGAGATGAAGCTAATCATACATGCCCCATCTGAGTCCCGGTCACTGGCCTGTCTGCTCTGTCAAACTGAAGTACTTGACTGTCTTCTGCCTGCAGCCCAGCTTAGATCACAAAAGTGGGGCCATCTGGGAGCAGGGGAGTCCCTTTTCCTGGGGGGCGGGAGTCCATCAGGAGGATCCATAGACTGTGTTCTTGTTATTCACCTCTGTTCTGACCAAGAGAACTTTGTTCTGCACAGGAGAAGAAACTGAGATTTGTTAGAAGTTGCAGTGGTCCGGGAGGTGGAGCAGTGGATAAAGCATTGGATTCTTAACCATGAGATCGCACATTCGAACCCCAGCAGCACATGGACCAGAGTAATGTCTGGTTCTTTCTCTCCTCCTGTCTCTCTCAGGAATAAATAAATAAATTCTTAAAAACAACAACAACAACAAAAAAAAAAACCTTCAGTTTAAAAAAAAAAAGAAGTTACAGTACTAGGTCCTAGACCAGATAAATCTCTTTTCACTTGAGGATAACCCCGTTCTGTAATATACCTCACCTGGGAGGGTGCCTGCTTTGTCACACATGTCACACATGTCACCCAGGCTCCAGCCAGACCCCTACTACACTCAGGGAATTTTTGGTGCTGTGTTGTCTTTCTCTTTCTCCCTCTGTCTCTTTTCTATCTGAAAAAGTCAATCCGGAAGAGTAAAGCAACAAGGAAGAAGGGGCATGGGTGGGAATGAAAGGGTGGGAAAAGAGGGGAGAGGAGAAAATGAACCCCAAAAAGTGACTCTGATTCCCAACCAGAGAGAGGAATTGAAGCCAAATGGAGAGAGAGTAAAAGGTGCACCAAGCAGCTGTGTCTCACAACACTGCCTGCTGTAACAGATGTGTGCCTATGCAATAAAAGCTGCCTGTGTGTGCCTATGCTATAAAAGCTGCCCCACTGTAGGGAGTCAGGCGGTAGCACAGCGGGTTAAGCACACGTGGTGTAAAGCGCAAGAACTGGTTAGAATCCCAGTTTGAGCCCTCGGCTCCCCACCTGTAGCGGAGTCACTTCACAAGCAGTGAAACAGGTCTGCAGGTGTCTCTCTTCCTCTCTATCTCTACCTTCTCTCTCAATTTCTCTGTCTCTATCCAATAACAAATAAATAAATTTTTTTAAAAAGCCACCCCACTGTCACTTGTCACTTCAGTAAACTCCAGTCTGACTTCCAAATGCCAGCACCTGTGCTCCTTTGTCAAAGAGAATTCACTTGCTGCTTCAACTGGCTTAGCAAATCTTTTCGACACGCAGGGAATTAAAGACCTGAGAGCAACCTTCCACCAAAGACTAGTAGTGGAAAGCACACCCTACTTCCCTAGCTTTTGGAGGTGAGACACCACTGAAAAGGGACTTTTAAACCAGTCCCTAGTGGCCCCTGGTGAGATTATGCTCTATTTCTGGAGGTGGCACTGAGGTGGAGGTGTGCCCTCTTTCCCATCTCTCATATCCATCCCTATTAATGTTTCCTTCACCTCTAAAGGATGTGTCTGTAATGTACACTTGTGTCAGGATCTGCATCTGGAGAAACCAAATTAAGACATTTGACCTTTAAAATGTTAGACCTAGATCCTCCCACAACCGGGAGTTGTGCAGTGGCGCAGTGGGTTAAGTGCACTGTGGTGCAAAGTGCAAGTACCAGCGGAAGGATCCCGGTTTGAGACCCTGGCTCCCCACCTGCAGGGGAGTCGCTTCACAAGCGGTGAAACAGGTCTGCAGGTGTCTGTCTTTCTCTCCCACTCTCTGTCTCTTTCTCCCCCTCCATTTCTCTCTGTCCTATCCAACAACGACGACATCAATAACTACAACAATGGCAACAAAAGGGAAAATAAATAAATATAAAAAAAATTTTTAAAAAAGAACCTCCCCCAACCAAGTGGTGATGCCTCCTCATTATTCTTACTTGATATCCCAAATGTAGATGTAGGTGTCCACAGAGCTGGTAACCAGAAGATCTGGATCAAACACTGCCCAATCCAAGTCACTGGGAACATGAAACATAAAGACAACAATAATAACAGGAAATAACAATGAGGAAAAAAAAATCAGAATCTAGGGGAGGGGTGGTGGCACACCTGGTTGAGTACACATGCTACATTGCACAAGGACCCGGATTCAAGCCCCCGGCTCCCCACCTGCAGGGGAGTCGCTTCACAGGCAGTGAAGCAGGTTTGCAGGTGTCTGTCTTTCTCTCCCCCTCTCTTTCTTCCCCTCCTCTCTCCACTTCTCTCTGTCCCATCGAACAACGACAACATCAATAATAACCACAACAATAAAACAACAAGGGCAACAAAAGGGAAAATAAATAAATATTTGGAAAAAAAAAAAAAGAAGAAGAAACGAGTTGGCGCAGTGATAAAGCTTTAGACTCTCAAGCACGAGGTCCCGAATTCAATCCCCAGCAGCACATGTGCCAGAGTGATGTCTGGTTCTTTCTCTCTCCTCCTATCTTTCTCATAAATAAATAAAATCTTATAAAAAAAAAAAAAGAAAGAAAGAAAGAAAAAAGAAAAAGAAAAAGAAGAAACACATCATAGCTGTAAAAAAAAAAGAAGAAGAAGGAGTTGGGCGGTAGCCCAGCGGATTAAGTGCATGTGGCACAAAGCGCAAGGACCAGCATAAGGACCCTGTTCAAGCTCCTGGCTCCTCACCTGCAGGGAGGTCGCTTCACAGGCGATAAAGCAGGTCTGCAGGTGTTTATCTTTTTCTCCACCTCTCTGTCTTCCCCTCCTCTCTCCATTTCTCTCTGTCCTATCCAACAATGACGACATCAACAATAATAACTACAACAAAAATAAAAACAACAAGGGCAACAAAAGGAAATAAATTAATTAAATATTTTTTTAAAATAAAGAATGAAGATATTGGGAGTATAGAGGCCACAAAGGGCTAACATTTCACAAGTGCAATTGATTGGGTCCATTCCCTAGCACTGCATTAACAAAAAAAAAAAAAAGTAACATTCAAGAAACCAACTGGAAGACCATTAATGGGAGGCAACTGTGCATTTAGAAACAACCTGCAATGGCCTATATGGTGTTTCATAGCTGGCAAAGTTAAGAACAAAAGACCATATCCCAATGCCTTGGTACCTGGGCTCAATGATTGGGGGCTGAAGGATTCTACTAGTATAGTTTCATTTCCTTCCTGTAGCAAAATTATGTTTGAATACTTAGCTCTGCATCGAACTGTATCTGTCAATGTGTCTTTGGCTATTTGGATGATGGTTCCTATATACCACATGTTCTTTGCTGTGAATGTGAATGACGTAGCAATCACCCAGGGCCAGGACAACACAGAGCGAAAAGTTATGGGAAGAAGATAGTGTCTTCAATTCACTCTCCAAGGGACTATGACAGTGAGACAGCCCAGGGAGCAGTGAACGTTGGAGCCTACCTGATTACTCGAGTATGACCTTGTAAAGTTGTACCAACTTCCCCATTGCCATCCTTCCACTTATAAAGGTCAACCCGTTGGTTACTCTAAAAAGAAATAAAGTAAATAAGGCAGTGGGCAGGACATCAAACATCTGCTCCCAACCCATCTACTCAAGACCAAGAAGAAGAAGCCAAGTAGAAACCAATTTATAAGATTACAGATTGAGCATTACTGTTTTTATTTTGGGGAGACAATGCTGACAATCAAATCTAGGGCATCAAATATAATCAGCACATGCTCTATCACTAATCTGTATCTTTGGAACCTTTAGATCTTGCATTGCATATGTTTGACACCACTACTTACCAGAGCATCAATGGCAAAACACAAAGCATACATCTTTCTACCTACTGAACTACTTCCAGATCCTGGCATTTATTTATTTATTTATTTATTTATTTATTTATTTATTTGAGATATCTTCTTCAACTCTCCAAACAAATGCACTGCTGCAATGTTATCCACTTGGGCTAAGTAACAAGGAGCCCATTTAAGTTGGTTCCAAACAAGAGTGACTTTGCTTCTCAGAAGGCATTCTAAAGTATCTAGTGCTCTTTTTGGTTCTCACAATGGAGGGAGAAGAAGGATGGCATATGAATATTGTAGGTAAGGCCCAAAGATGTTGATACATCTCTTACAATGTTCAGGACAACCTTCCCACAAATGATATGACCAAACATATCAGGGCTGGTCAGGGGTAGATAGCTTTATAGATATTCTAAGAGACTATAATACCTGAGGCTCCAAAGACCCAGATTCAATACCCTGCACCACGATAAGCCAGAGCTAAGCACTGCTCTGGTAAAAATAAAACAAAAAAACAAAACAAAAAAGTCATTAAAAAAAAAAAAATGGGAGTCGGGCGGAAGCACAGAGGGTTAAGTGCACGTGGTGCAAAGCGCAAGGACAGGCATAAGGACCCCGGTTCGAGTCCCGGCTCCCCACCTGCAGAGGCTTCACTTCACAGGCGGTAAAGCAGGTCTGCAGGTGTCTGTCTTTCTCTTCCCCTCCTCTCTCCATTTCTCTCTGTCCTGTCCAACAACGATGACAACAATAAAACAACAAGAGCAACAAAAGGGAATAAATTAATTAATTAATAAAAAAAATATATGAAGGCTTAGAAATACAGAGTTGGGAGTCGGGCGGTAGCACAGCGGCTTAAGCACACTTGGCACAAAGTGCAAGGACCAGCATAAGGATCTGGTTGGAGCCCCCAGCTCCCCACAGTGCAGGGGGGGGGTCCCTACACAGGGGATCAAGCAGATGTCTATCTTTCTCTCCTCTTTTCTGTCTTCCCCATTTCTCTCCATTTCTCTCTGTCCTATCTAAAAATGACAACATAAATAACAATAATAACTACAACAACAATGAAAAACAACATGGGCAACAAAAGGGAAAATAAATAAAATTTTTTTTAAAATACAGAGTCATGGTCTGGGAGGTAGCACAGTGAATAAAACATCAAACTCTCAAGCATGAGGTTCCAAGTTTGATGCCCGGCTTCACACGTACCAGAGTGGTATCTGGATCTCCCTTCTCTCTCCTCCTATCTTGTCAATTAATAAATAAATAGGGGGTCAGGCAGTGGTGCACCAGGTTAAGGACACATACTACAAAGCAGAGAATCCTGGTTCAAGACCCCGGCACCCCACCTGCTGGGAGGTCACTTCACAAGTGGTGAAACAGGTCCGCAGGTGTCTATCTTTCTCTCTTCTTTTCTGTCTTCCCCTCCTCTCTCAATTTCTCTCTGTCCTATCCAATAATAGCAGCAATAACAACAACAAGCACAACAAAAATGGGAGCAATGGCCTCCCAAAGCAGTGGATTCATAGTGCAGGCACTATGTCAACTTCTCTCTGTCCAATCTAATAAAAATAGAAAAAAAAAAAAAAAGAAAAAATTGCCACCAGGAATGGTAGAGTCATAATGCAGGCACTGAGCCCCAATAATAATTCTGATGGCAGTAAAGTAAAATAAAATAATAAAAACTATTTAAAAGAAAGAAATAGAGATACCCACTGATTTCCTTTTCAAAATCCAGATTCAATCCTTACAAAAACAAAGTCTGAGGCCAAGTATAACATCTTACTGTGCATAAGACCACAGATTTGATTAACAGTGCATGGCAGCACCATAGACAGCACCAAGGGAGATTCTTGCAGAGTACAGTAGTGCTATGGTGTCTCTACCTCTTTCCTCTAAGAATATAAAAATAAATGTTCAGTAGCATCTTATATGCACAAGGTTCTCAGTTAATTCACAGGAACTGCTTTAAAATACAAGGGGCATCAAGGACATAGCACAGTGGTTATGCAATAGATTTTCATGCCTGAGGCTCTAGATTTCAGGCTCAATTTTTTTTTATCATTGTCATGGTTATTATTATTGCTGTTGTTGCTGTCATTGTTGTTGTATAGGACAGAGAGAAATCGAGAGAGGAGGGGAGACAGGATCCTTCCGCCGGTCCTTGCGCTTTGCGCCACATGCGCTTAACCCACTGTGCTACCACCCGACTCCCTCCAGGCTCAGTTTTTAATATCACCACAAGCTAGAGCTGAGTGGTGCTTTCGTAAAATAAAAAAAATAAGCCAAAAATGGAAAAAAATATATATAAGTGGGGGTCAAGGACATAGCATAGCAGTTGTGCTGAGGATTTGCATGCAAGAGATCCTAGGTTCAGTCCCCAGCACCACCAATATCCAGAGCAAAAAACAAAACAACAACAACAAAAAAAAGGTCTGGCAATGGTACCAGCAATTTTTTTCATATATACATTTTTAAACTTGTAATTCACTTCTTTCTTTTAGAACCATCTACTCCTCCTTTCTACCTGAGAACTGAGGGTTGTACTCTCTTATTTCTTTTCAAATATTGATTTATTTATTCCCTTTTGCTGCCCTTGTTTTTTTTATTGTTGAGTTATTATTGTTATTGTCGATGATGTCGTCGTTGTTGGATAGGACAGAGAGAAAAGGAGAGAGAAGCGGAAGACAGAGAGAAAGATAGACACCTGCAGACCTGCTTCACCGCCTGTGAAGCGACTCCCCTGCAGGTGGGGAGCCGGGGGCTCAAACTGGGATCCTTACGCCAGTCCTTGCACTTTGTGCCACATGCGCTTAACCCACTGCGCTACCGCCCAACTCCCAGTTGTACTCTCTTTTCTACATAGAACATACACCTGCTCCAGACAGCATTTTAAAAAGACTCTTTTGTGAGTCACCGAAGCGGCGAAGCAGTGTACAAAGCTCACCGAAGCTGCAAAGTAATGTGCAAAGCTGTCATGAGGATTCCACTGCACAGCTCCAATGTCCCATTTGCTCTGGCGAGAGATCTTCCGGTGACCATCAAAAGGGGCATCTAGATTAACAATGTACAGGAATCTGCGGCTGGGAGAAAATATCAACACTGTAATAACATAACAGCATTAGCAATAAGATAGAACAATGTTACCTTTCTCTCCCCCCTCTGTCTTCCCCACCTCTCTCCATTTCTCTCTCCTATCCAACAACAATGACATCAATAATAACTACAACAATAAAACAACAAGGGCAAGAAAAGGGAATAAATAGGGGCCGGGTGGTGGTGCACCTGGTTGAGCACACATGTTATAATGCACAAGGACCCAGGTTCAGCCCCCGGTCCCCACCTGCAGGGAGAAAGCTTTGCAAGTGGTGAAGCAGGTCTGCAGGTGTCTCTCTGTCACTCCCTCTCACTATTTTCCCCTTCCCTCTCAATTTCTGGCTATCTCTATCCAATAAATAAATAGATAATTTTAAAAAAATTTTTAAAGGGAGTAAATATTAAAAAAAAAAGAGAGAAAAAAGACAGAAGAATGTATCTGGAATTTCATACTGTTTGCAAGCAATGACCTAAAACTCCCCTGATACACCAGATAATTGTCTACTTTTAAGTTTTTCTTTATTTAATTTTTTTATATTTATTTATTTTCCCTTTTGTTGCCCTTGTTGATTTTATTGTTGTTGTAGTTATTGTTGTTAATGATGTCATCATTGTTGGACAGGACAGAGAGAAATGGAGAGAGGAGGAGAAGACAGAGAGGGGGAGAGAAAGATAGATACCTATAGACCTGCTTCACCGCCTGTGAAGCGACTCCCTTGCAGGTAGAGAGCCAGGGGCTTGAACAGGGATCCTTAGTAGGTCCTTGCACTTTGCGCCACGTGCGCTTAACCCGCTGTGCTACCACCCAACTCCCAATCATCTATTTTTAAAAACATACAAGTGAAGAACAATTCAAAATGACTGTGAAGGTCCTTGAGTGTTCCCCTCCAGATAATCTTCCCTAACCATATCCATGTAAGTCTGACCACCAGATTCAATTCCAGCCCTGCTATACTCACATTCTTTTCAATCTTCCTGTCAGGATAAGTTACAACTTCCACATTACACCTACTATGTGGTTTGCATTTCAACTACAGAATTTATCTATGCAACAGAGTTACTCATGTTAAAGTACTTCTTAAATCAGCTGGGTCTGTAGAGTATGGGTCATGTATTGATTGAATAACTTGTGTGTTTGACCAAAACACTGTTCAGCTTTGACTTAGGTGTGGTACTGAGACTGAACCTGAAACCTTTGGTGGTTCAGGCATGAAAGCTTTTTTCTTTCTTTCTTTCTTTTTTTTTTTTGCATAACTATTACACTATCTCCCAAGCCCTGAATAACTTTTATGTCCCATATCCTAGGCTCAGCATTTGTACCTGATAAATGTATGCCAAATTAAAGGTAGCACCTAGCTAAATATACTAGAGAAAGTCTCAAATACCTCTTACAAATCAACTATCTAGTAAAGGGAATACATTTTTTTTAACTTTTTTTAAATTTTTATTTGTTTATTGGGTAGAGACCGCCAGAAATTGAGAAGGAATGGGGAGATACAGAGGAAAAGAGACAGAGAGACACACCTGCAGCCCTGCTTCACCACTTGCAAAGCTTTCCCCCTGCAGGTGAGGACTGGGGGCTTGAACCTGGGTCTTTGTGCTTTGTGACACTTGCACTCAACCAGGTGCGCCACCACCCGGCCCCGTATTACAACTTTCTTTTTTTTTTTTTTAATTTATTTCTTTATTGGGGAATTAATGTTTTACATTCAACAGTAAATACAATAGTTTGTACATGCATAACATTCCCCAGTTTCCCATTTAACAATACAACCCCCACTATGTCATTTATCATCCTTCATGGACCTGTATTCTCCCCACCCACCCACCCACCCCAGAGTCTTTTACTTTGGTGCAATACGCCAATTCCATTTCAGGTTCTACTTGTGTTTTCTTTTCTGATCTTGTTTTTCAACTTCTGCCTGAGAGTGAGATCATCCCATATTCATCCTTCTGTTTCTGACTTACTTCACTCAACATGATTTTTTCAAGATCGGCTGAAAACGGTGAAGTCACCATTTTTTACAGCTGAGTAGTATTAAAGGGAATACATTTTTAATTTATTTATTTACACCAGAGAACTGCTCAGCTCTGGCTTATGGTGGTACAGGGGATTGAACCAGGGACTCTGGAGCCTGAGGCATGAGAGGATCTTTGCATAACCATTATGCTATCTACTATCTCCCCTGCCCCATTTTGTATTTATTTACTTACTTATTTAATTATTTTTTACTTTTTTTAATAGGTAACTGCAGATTTTTTTTTTCACATTTTATTTATTGACTGATGAGAAAGATAGGAGAAAGAACCAAACATCACTCTGGTTGGTACATGTGCTGCCAGAGATCTAACTCAGGACCTCATGCTTGACAGTCCAATGCTTTCTCTACTGTGCCACCTCCCAAACCACACTATTTAATTATTTATGAGCCAGAGCACTGCTCAGCTCTTGCTTATGGCAGTTGCAGGGATTGAACGTGGGGCCTCTGAGACTCAAGCACAAAAGGATGTTGCAGGGGCTGGGTGGTGGCACACCTGGTTAAGCACACGTAATATGAAGCACAAGGACCCATACAAGCTCTAGATTCAAGCCCCCAGCTCCCCACCTCCAGGGGGGATGCTTTACAAGCTGCAAAGCAAGTCTGCACATATCTATCTTTCTCTCTCCCTCTCTATCTCCCCCTCCTCTCTCAAATTCTCTGTCCTATCCAATAAAATGGAAAGAATGGCTGCCAGAAACAGATTCATAGTGCCTGCACCAAGCCCCCAGCAATAACCCTGGAAGGAAGGGGAAAAAAGGATATTGTAAAAGGATATTCTGGGGTGGAGCTATGGGAATCTAATCTGGAGAATTTGGCTCTCCTCCAGAAAACAAATGTTTCAACAAAATAACACAAATTTTATCAGTGAACAGCTGGGATTTCCGGTAAAGGAAGAAGCATCACTATCTGAATATTGGTGACTGTGTGTGAACAGTGGGAGCAGGAGGAAAGATACAAAAGGACTCAATCTACTACCTCTGACCTCCTACTCCAAAGAAATCACTCTTGGCAAGCAAACTCTCCCATTAGAGAAAAAAACAAAAATGAGCTAAAGATTATACATGCCGGATTTGTTTCAGTAAGAGTCGTGATCACCCCCACCTGCAGGGGAGTCCCTTCACAAGCGGTGAAGCAGGTCTGCAGGTGACTATCTTTCTCTCCCCCTCTGTCTTCCCCTCCTCTCTCCATTTCTCTCTGTCCTATCCAACAACGACGACATCAATAACTACAACAATAAAACTACAAAAATAAATGGGAATAAATAAATGTGAAAAAAAATTATAAAAATAAGAGTCATCACTACCATAACATCCCCAACACAAATATCCCTCCACCACTGGACCCCTCCTCCTCTGTACTGCCCTTTCATTAAGTTCAGTTCTACATGCTGAGTCGGTGGTCTTAGCTGGGCTTTGCTTGTTTTTCCTTCCTTTGCTTGTTGACCCCCTAAGAATAAGGTTATTGCATTGTTACTTCATGAGTTCCTTTAGCCTTTCTTGTAAGTTTGGTAGTTGTGATTCTCTAAGTTGTTTCTCATCTGAAAATTTCTTCAATCCTCCTTCAAATATGATTTATAACTTAGAAGGTTAAAGTATTTTGGGGTGGAAATTATTTCAAAACTTTGAATATGTACTGCCAGTCCTTTCTAGCCTTTATGATTTATATTGAGGAATCAGCTAACATCTTTGGGGTGACTCTGTTTTTCTCTCTTTATTAATTTTTTAATTATCTTTATTAGATAGAGACAGCCAGAAATAGAGAGAGTATGAAGAGAGAGAGAGGGACCTCGCTAAGCGCAAGGACTGGAACAAGGACCTAAGTTCAAGCCCCTGGCTCCTCCGCCTGCAGATCTGCAGGTCTCAGGTGTCTATCTTTCTCTCCACTTCTCTGTTTTCCCCTCCTCTCTCAATCCTCTCTCTCCTATCCAACAACAACAGCAATAACAATAACAACAACAAAGGGAACAAAAATGGTCTCCAGGAGAGGTGGATTTGTAGTGCAGGCACTGAGCTCCAGCGATAACTCTGGAGGCAGGCAGAGAGAGAGAGAGAGAGAGAGATCTGCAGACCTGTTTCACGACTCACAAAGATTTCCCCCTGCAGATGGGGTCTGGGGGCTGGAACCAGGGTCCTTGTACATTGTAACATGTGCGCTCAATCAGGAGCACCACCACCTGACCCCTCTCTGCTTTTCTCTAGCAGCCTTTAGAATCCTCTCTTTGTCCTTGATTACCACCACTGTAACCACTTGGTGAGCTTAGGTTTGGATTCATTTTTCTTGTAGATCTTTTTGTCTTTTAAGGTCTATCTAATTTGGGCAAATCTCAACTACTATTTCTTTACATATGAATTTTGTTCTTCTCTCTCCCTCTCTCTCTCTCATTATACCCCAATGACATAATTTTTTTTTTTTGCCTCCAGGGTTATTGCTGGGGCTCGGTGCCTGCACCACAAATCCAAAGCTCCTGGAAGCTATTCTTTCCCCTTTTTGTTGCCCTTGTTGTTGTTGTTTTTATATATATATCATTGTTGAGGTTATTATTATTGTTGTTACTGATGTAGTTGTTGTTGGACAGGACAGAGAGAAATGGAAAGAGGAGGAGACAGAGAAAGATAGACACCTGCAGACCTGCTTCACAGCTTGTGATGCAGCCCCCCTGCAGGTGGGGAGCCAGGGGCTCGAACTGGGATCCTTACGTTGGTGTTTGCGCTTTGTGCCATGTGCTGCTGCACTACAGCCTAACCCCCAATAAATGTTTTTCTTGATGTTGTCCAATAACTCTTTTATATTATCTTCATTTCTTTTAACATTTTTTCTTTTTGTAGTTTTTTTGAGGTTAGCCTCCTCTGCCTTATACTTTTGCTTTCCACCTGAACCTTTCTGCATGTTTCCTTCTGCTGTATATTTCACTCAGTAATTGTGCTCTTTGTTCCTCCAATCACTGAGTGCAAGACTTATTATACATCTGAGGCTTTCAATTTGATCTCCCGTACCTCATGTATCAGTGTGGGGTTCTGGCTTCTCTGTCATTCATATAAAACTATCTCATATTAAATAAGTAAAAGAAATCTAAAAATAAAAATATATTAGGTAGTTTAACTTCTTGTATGATTTTTTTTTTAGCTCAGTGGGCTTTGTACATAAACAATTCCTGGCAGATATTTTTTATCTCTTTCAATTTTATAAAGAGATGAAGAGGGTAAGGAAGACTGGGAGAAAGAGAGAGACAGCACAACACAGCACTGCTCTACCACTCATGAAGCCTACCCCTGAGCTGCGCATGGTGTTCCCATATGGCACTGGGGGCTCCTTGCACATGGTAAAGTGTGCATTCTACCCACTGGGCTATCTCCCAGACAAGTAGTTCAATTTTTTTTTTTTATGATGAAATCTAATCCCTTTAGGAGAAAACTGTAGGTCCAAGGAATTCAAGAGAATAAATGTCCAAGGGCTTCTGACTAGTGGCACTGCCAAAGGAGATTCTGGATCCCCTTAACTAGACAACCATTATGCAATCCCAGATAGCATCTCTCTGAAGAGCCCACTGTGAGCAGGAAACTGCCATTTCAAGACAAAACTACCTGTCACTAAAATTTCAAAGACATTTTATTCCTTATCTATTAGAGAAGAGACAAAAATAAACTGCAAATAATCCCTACATGTATCTCTGAGGTTAGCAAACTACCCGAACTAAGTCCTGTGATGGTAATCTTTACATAAGTGATTTTCTGATTCCCCAGAAGTCCCTTGGTTTTCAATTTATTCCCACAAATTGTGACAGATGAACTCTGACAGCTCACTTACCCAGAAAGCACTGCATGCTGCCCAAGACAGTCCACAGACATGGCTGTTGCCTATGAGAGAGAACATAGATTGAGTCCTGCTGGCAAAGCTAAGGTTGGAGAAGACAGTTATTCAGTCTCCTGTGGCTCCTCCTCATCCCATGATTGATCCCCAGCCAGCAAGTCCCATTTGTTCCCCATAGTGAAAAATTTTTTAAAATATATTTATTGGGAGTCAGACGGTAGCGCAGCAGGTTAAGTGCATGTGGTGCAAAGCGCAAGGACCAGCTTAAGGATCCCAGTTTAAGCCGCTGGCTCCCCACCTGCAGGGAAGTCGCTTCACAGGCGATGAAGCAGGTCTATCTTTCTCTCCCCCCTCTGTCTTCCCCTCCTCTCTCCATTTCTCTCTGCCCTATCCAACAATGACATCAATAACAACAACAATAAAACAATAAGGGCAACAAAAGGAAATAAATAAATATAAAAGAAAAGAAATATCAAGATTGACCTGGAGTAGTGAATACCAGGTGACAACAACAAAAAAAAAAAAAGAAAGAAAAAAAATTTATTTACTTATGACAGAGAGATAAGCCAGAATGTCACTCTGATACATATGATGCCAGGAACTGAACTCAAGACCTCATGTTTCAGAGCCCAAAGTCTTAGCCACTGTGCTACCTTCCAGGCAGTCACAGTGGACACTTTCACCCATTCTAGTTCCCACCCAAATTTCAAATTCATCTATCCCTACAGGGTAGCTGCTGCATGTTCCTCTGCACACCCCCTCACCAAACTAGAACAGAGTATGAACAAACAAATCTGTGAAGAGCACCATCCAAGTAAAACTTAACCTGGGACACCACACACTCACACTTTACATATAAAATCCATGTTTTTCCAAAGGCCATGGAATGCTCTTCTAAACCTCTAACAATTGGTAGATAATATTTTTCCAACTTTTTTATTTGTTTTTATTTATTTTTATTTTTTATTGGGGAATTAATGTTTTACATTCAACAGTAAATACAATAGTTTGTACATGCATAACATTCCCCAGTTTCCCATATAACAATACAACCCCCACTAGGTCCTCTGTCATCCTTCTTGGATCTGTATTCTCCCTACCCACCCACCCCAGAGTCTTTTACTTTGGTGCAATACGCCTATTCCAGTTAAGGTTCTACTTATAGGTACATAATATTTAAACACCACCCTGCCACATCCAAGGCTATGTTCTTGTTACTGAGATGCTAAGGTCACATTTAATCTGAAGTTCCTAGCACATTTCACTTGTTTCCATTTCTCAGGTTGCCTAGGTTCTAGAGACCAACATCTTTTCAGGATCTAACATCTAGTTCCCAATATAGCACACTGAAGCAATGAGTTTACATTCAGTCTGAGGCATAAAGATGATTATGACAGCGCTAATTCTCCTGAATTAGTCCTGAATTCTCTTTATTTGGGTGAGTTCATACCCTGCTGCAATCTCAGAGCATTTCTGAAACAGTTTGTGCCACTGTTTAATTATTAAATGCTCTAAGTTCATCTCACGAGACTATCAAGACAATTCACTTTGTACCTTCTGCTACAATCACAAATCATAAATGGTAGACAAACTATTTTCCTCACCCTGGCTCGTGTTATTAATAGCTTCTCATACTTGTACACCCTCAAGAAACATGTCCTAGACCTAGGTAGGGTCTATTGAAAACAAGAAGCCAGAGTGCTCTCACTGAAGGCTGGAAAGTGATTATTATGCATCATCGTTCATTCCACTAGTCACAAGCAGAGAAAAACCCAGCTGGGAAGGCAAGCAATGAAACAGTATGAGAGACAGCACCACAGTACATTCAAGCAAGCATAATACAATCTTTCCAGAGAATGTACAATAGGTATAATCCTAATATGATCCTCAAGAGGCTGAACCCATAGTCTTCCTCCAAATTATTCAAACACTAGTTAGGTACCACTGCAAAGGGATTATGTAGATGCAATTAAACTGACCTTAAAATATAGAGAACTGAAAAGAAAGAAAAAAAGAAGAGACCTGAAACAGTCCAAATGTCCATCAACACACAAATGAATAAACAAAAGGTGGTTGGTAAATACAAGGGGATACAGGCTATATGACATGGATGAACCTTGAAAACACGATACTAAGCAAAATATGCTAAACACGAAAGGCCAAATATTATATAATTCCACTTATATGAGGTACCTGGAATATGTGCATAGAAAGAGAAAGCAGTGAAGTTGGGTGGTAGCACAGTGGGTTAAGCGCTGGTGGCACAAAGCACATGGACCAGCGTAAGGATCCCGGTTCTAGCCCCCAGCTCCCCACCTGCAGGGGAGTTGCTTCACAAGCAGTGAAGCAGGTCTGCAAGTATCTTTCTCTCCCCCTCTCTGTCTTCCCCTCCTCTCCCCATTTCTCTCTGCTCTATCCAACAACAACGACATCAATAACAACAACAACTACAACAATAAAACAAGGGCATATCTATCAAGTGCTCAACGAGAAAGGCTTTCAACCAAGAATACTGTATCCTGCTAGACTGTCATTCAGACTAGATGGAGGCATAAAAACCTTCTCAGACAAGCAACAGTTGAAGGAATCAACTATCACCAAGCCTGCCCTGAAAGAAGTTTTGAAAGGTCTCCTATAAACAGTCAGACCACCATAAATAGGCCATATATCAGAACACTCTAAAACTCTATAAGAATGGCGTTAAAATATCTTCAATCTTTGATATCAATAAATGTCAATGGCCTAAATTCACCTATTAAAAGATACAGAGTAGGAAGATGGATCAGAAAACACAACCCAACAATATGCTGTCTACAGGAAACCCATCTAACTCAACAAGACAAACACAGACTCAAAATGAAAGGATGGAAAACTATCATACAAGCCAATGGCCCACAAAAAAGGGAAGGAACAGCTATTCTCATATCTGACACAATAGACTTTAAAGTAAAGGATGGATCTTGAAAAATTCATGTTAAGTGAAGTAAGTCAGAAACAGAAGGATGAATCTGGGAGGATCTCACTCTCAGGCAAAAGTTGAAAAACAAGATCAGAAGAGAAAACACAAGTAGAACCTGAACTGGAATTGACGTATTGCACCAAAGTAAAAGACTCTGGGGGGGGGGGGAAGAATACAGATCCAAGAAGGATGACAGAGGACTTAGTGGGGGTTATATTGTTATATGTAAAACTTAGAAATGTTATGCATGTACAAACTTTTGTACTTACTGTTGAATGTAAAACATTAATTTATCAATAAAGAAATTAAAAATAAAAAATAAAATAATAAAACAAGGGCAAAAGGGAATAAATATTTAAAAAAGAAGGAAAGAGAGAAAGAAAGAAAGAGAGAGAGAGAGAGTGAGAGAGAAAGCAGGGCCAGGCCATGGCACACTTGTGTAAGTGCATACATTACAGTCCCCACCTACAGGAAGAAAAGCTTCACAAATGGTAAAGCAGTGCTGCAGGTGTCTTTCTGTCTCTCTTCCTCTCTATCTCCCCTTCCCCTCTCAATTTCTGTCTCCATCTATCCAATAATAAATAAATAAATATCTGGTGGTGGGATTTGTGTGGAGTTGTATCCCTCTTAGCCTATGGTTTCTGTCAGTGTTTCCTTTTTATCAATAAAAATTATATAAAATAAATAATTTTTAAAAATACAGTTTAATTAAAAAAAAGAAAGAGAAAGCAAAATCATGGTTGTCCAAGATTAGGGGGAGGAGCTGTTATTTAATGATTACATACATTTGGGGGACAGGGCAAATGTATGTAATCATTAAATATGATGAAAAAGTTCTGAGGGACAGAAGGTAATATAAAAGATAGAGATGCTTAATCACATAAGCCCTCCAAATGAGAACACAGTCAACTGACACCTTGATTACTACCTCTGAGACACTGAACAGAGAAACCAGTCATACAGTGCCTGGTCTTCTGACCAACAGAATTATGAACTAATAAATGGATAATGTTTCAAGCTGTTAAGCTTGTGGTACAGAGACAGAATACTAATAAAGGGTGAACCAGAGGTGGAGGGCAGATAGCATAATGGCTATGCAAAGAGACTCTCATGCCTGAGGCTCCAAAGTCCCAGGTTCAATCCCCCACACCACCATAAACCAGAACTGAACAGTGTTCTGGTTTAAAAAAAAAAAAAGTGAACCAGTAATAACACCAAAAAAAAAGCATACTTTTTGTCTCTAGTTTTGCCTTAAGGATCTATGCAGGGACTTTACATGTAGGTAGAACTCAGGAGACATGGTCAGAAAGAGGGAACACAGAGTGAAACCTGGACTGGGAGTGGTGCACGGCACTAAAGCAAGAGACTCTGGGGAAGGATCGAAAGCAGGGAGGTTTGACGTTCTAGGTTGGGAGTAAGAGTATTTTGCAGACACCCGTCATGCAAGATCGAGAAGTTGTGCCCAAGTGTAAACAACTGTGCTGTAAACCATCAAACGCCCTACTACCAATAAAACACAAAATAAATAAATTCTTGGGCGTGAGACGGTAGGTAGCAGCAGGTTAAGCGTACGTGGCACAAAGCGCAAAAGCCGGCGTAAAGATCCTGGTTCGAGCCCCAGCTCCCCACCTACAGGGGGGTCACTTCACAAGTGGTGAAGCAGGTCTGCAGGTGTCTGTCTTTCTCTCCCCCTCTCTGTCTTCCCCTCCTGTCTCCTTTTCTCTCTGTCCTATCCAACAACGACGACAATAATAACTACAACAATAAAACAAGGGCAACAAAAGGGAATAAATAAATATTTCAAAAAAGAAAAAATATCCCCACACCTATGGACATCTAATCTTTGACAAAGGGGCTCAGACTATTAAATGGGGAAAGCAGAGTCTCTTCAACATATGGTGTTGGAAACAGTGGGTTGAAACATGCAGAAGAATGAAACTGAACCACTATATTTCACCAAATACAAAAGTAAATTCCGGGGAGTCAGGCGGTAGCGCAGCGGGTTAAGCACAGGTGGCGCAAAGCACAAGGACCAGCATAAGGATCCCGGTTCAAGCCCCCGGCTCCCCACCTGCAGGGGAGTCGCTTCACAAGCGGTGAAGCAGGTCTGCAGGTGTCTGTCTTTCTCTCCCCCTGTCTTCCCCTGCTCTCTCAATTTCTCTCTGTCCTATCCAACAAGAACAACATCAATCATAACTACAACAATAAAACAACAAGGGCAACAAAAGGGAATAAATAATAAATAAATAAAATATTTTAAAAAAGTAAATTCCAAGTGGATCAAGGACTTGGATGTTAGACCACAAACTATCAAATACTTAGAAGAAAATATTAGCAGAACTCTTTTCCGCATACTTTTTTTTTTTCTTTTCCTCCAGGGTTATTGCTGGGCTCGGTGCCTGCACCATGAATCCACCGCTCCTGGAGGCCATTTTTTCCCCCTTTTGTTTCCCTTATTGTTGTAGCCTCGTTGTGGTTATTATTATTATTATTGTTGGTGGTGTTGGTGTTGTTCGTTGTTGGATAGGACAGAGAGAAATGGAGAGAGGAGGGGAAGACAGAGAGGGGGAGAGAAAGATAGACACCTGCAGACCTGCTTCACCATCTGTGAAGTGACTCCCCTGCAGGTGGGGAGCCGGGGTTCGAACCGGGATCCTTACGCCGGTCCTTGCGCTTTGCACCACATGCGCTTAACCCACTGTGCCACCGCCCGACCCCCTCCGCATGCATTTTAAAGACATCTTCAATGAAACGAATCCAATTACAAAGAAGACTAAGGCAAGTATAAACCTATGGGACTACATCAAATTAAAAAACTTCTTCACAGCAAAAGAAACCACTACCCAAACCAAGAGACCCCACACAGAATGGGAGAAGATCTTTACATGCCATACATCAGACAAGAGGCTAATAACCAAAATATATAAAGAGCTTGCCAAACTCAACAAAAAGACAACAAATAACCCCATCCAAAAATGGAGGGAGCACATGGACAGAATATTCAACACAGAAGAGATCCAAAAGGCTGAGAAGAAACACATGAAAAAATGCTCCAAGTCTCTGATTGTCAGAGAAATGTAAATAAAGACAACAATGAGATACCACTTCACTCCTGTGAGAATGTCATACATCAGAAAAAGTAACAACAGCAAATGCTGGAGAGGGTGTGGGGTCAAAGGAACCCTCCCACACTGCTGGTGGGAATGTAAATTGGTCCAACCTCTGTGGAGAATAGTCTGGAGAACTCTCAGAAGGCTAGAAATGGACCTACCCTATGATCCTGCAATTCCTCCCCTGGGGATATATCCTAAGGAACCCAACACATCCATCCAAAAAGATCTGTGTACACTACTAGAAATGGGAATAAATGAAAATTCCTCAAGATAGTGGAGTCTATACATAGCAAACCTACAGCCAACATCATACTCAATGGTGAAAAACTGGAAGCATTTCCCCTCAGATCAGGTACTAGACAGGGCTTCCCACTATCACCATTACAAAAAAAAAAAGATCTGTGTACACATATGTTCTTGGCAGCACAATTTGTAATAGCCAAAACCTGGAAGCAACCCAGGTGTCCAACAACAGATGAATGGCTGAGCAAGTTGTGGTCTATATACACAATGGAATACTACTCGGCTGTAAAAAAATGGTGACTTCACCGTTTTCAGCCGATCTTGGATGGACCTTGAAAAAATCATGTTGAGTGAAATAAGTCAGAAACAGAAGGATGAATATGGGATGATCTCACTCTCAGGCAGAAGTTGAAAAACAAGATCAGAAAAAAAAAACAGAAGTAGAACCTGAAATGGAATTGGCGTATTGCACCAAAGTAAAAGACTCTGGGTGGGTGGGTAGGGAGAATACAGGTCCAAGAAGGATTCAGAGGACCTAATGGGGCTTGTATTGTTATATGGGAAACTGGGGAATGTTATGCATGTACAAACTATTGTATTTACTGTTGAATGTAACACATTAATTACCCTATAATAAAAAAGAAAGAAAGAAAGAAAATAAAGAAAAAAAGAAAAAAGAAATTTTTAAAAATAAATCCTTAAAAAAAAAAAACAGGTATGATACTTCATATTAACCAAATGACACTGAATTTGGAAATGGACTGAATTACATATCCATTTTAGGGACTGGGCGGTAGGTAGCGCAGCAGGTTAAGCGCAGGTGGCATAAAGCATAAGGACTGCTGGAAGGATCCCAGTTCAAGCCCCCAGCTCCCCACCTGCAGGGGAGTCGCTTCACAAGCAGTGAAGCAGGTCTGCAGGTGTTTATCTTTCTCTCCTCTGTCTTCTCCTCTCTCTATTCCTCTCTGTCCTATCCAACAACGACATCAAATTACAACAATAATCACTACATCAATAAAACAAGGACAACAAAAAGGGAAAATAAATAAATATTTTATTTTATTATTTTTTTTTTTTTACCAGAGCACTGATCAGCTCTGGCTTATGGTGATGCGGGGGATTGAACCTGGGACTTTGAAGCCTCAAGCATGACAGTCTGTTTGCATAACCATTATGCTATCTACCCTTGCCCATAAATAAATATTTTTTAAAAACTTTTTAAAAAAATCAAAAAAAAAAAAAGCACCAGTATAGTAGTGTTTGTTCCCCTGAATGAAAAAGAAAGAAGGGAGTCGGGCTGTAGCACAGCAAGTTAAGCGCAGGTGAAGGACCAGCCTAAGGAAACAGTTCCAGTCCCCGGCTCCCCACCTGCAGGGGGGTCGCTTCACAAGCAGTGAAGCAGGTCTGCAGATGTCTATCTTTCTCTTCCCTTCTCTGTCTTCCCTTCCTCTCTCCATTTCTCTCTGTCCTATCCAACAACAATGACATCAATAATAACTAGAACAATAAAACAACAAGGGCAACAAAAGGGAATAAATTAAAAAAGAATCACTTTAAAGAAAAAGAAAAGAAAAAATGCTGCCCAAAGTGGTGAAAATGTAGTTGCATGAGACCCTGGCTCTCAAAAAAATAATTAAATAATAATAATAGTCAGGAGATGATGGTTCACCTGGGAAAGCACACACTTTACCATGAACAAGGACCTGAGGGTTGAAGCACCCAACACCATGCACATGGGAGGTGTCACAAGCAGTGGAACCTTCCACATTTTGCCAGGGCTGGAACCTGGGACACATGGCAAGGCTTACCCCAGTAAGTTAGCTCTCTAGCCTATGGCCCAAATATATCTAGCCTATGTACCCAAATGTGTGTGTGTATCTATGACGGGGGTATGGGAAGACAAAGAGAAGCAAGACAGGCTGGGTAGTGGCATACCAGGTGAACACACACATTACCATGCACAAGGACCCTCGTTCAAGCCCCCACTCTCCACCTGCAAGGGGGAACGCTTCACAAACTGTGAAGCAGGTCTGCAGGAATCTCTCTCTCCATACCTATATCACTCTCCCTCTCAAATTCTCTCCATCCCATCAAATAAAATAGAAGGGGGTGGATTCATTATGCTGGCACCAAGCCCCAGCAATAAGCCTGGTGAAAAAAAAAATTTAAGGAGGTGAGTGACACACCAATGCACAGCTCCACCACCCATGAAGTGTCCGTGGTTGGTTCTTGGCTGATTTCCGAGAACTTCAATTTGGGCAGTGTTCCCATCATTCCCTAAATTGTATGTCAAACAATGTGGTTCCTGCTATCCCTCTGGGAATCTAGAAATTGATTTGTGCTAACCAGATGGTGCCTTTGTGACCAGCTCAAAATAAAAACCTTGGATACTGAGTTTCTCACAATACGTTAAACTGAAACAACATTTCAATTCAACAATCGAGGACATTGCAATGCTGAGAAAATTAGGCATCCCCTGCATGTTTCTATGGGAAGAAGAGTCTTGGGAGTTCCCACCTTCCCACATGGTATCCTACCCATGCATCTTTTCCCTTATACATCACTTTGTATCCTCCTCGTAAAAAATCATAACTGCAGGGGGGTGGGGAGACAGCATACTATATATGCGAAAGACTTTCATTCCCGAGGTTCTGAAGTCCCAGGTTCAATTCCCAGCACCAACATTTAAAAAAAAAAAAAAATCACAACTACAAATGCAATTCTTGAGTCCTCTTAGTGAAACTGGGAGTGGTAACATCTCAAGGTATTTTTTTATAAAGTAATCAACATTTATGTCAACTGTAAAAATTTTAAAGTTCCTTTAAAAAAAACAAAACAAAACCAGAGCACTGCTCAGCTCTGGCCTATGGTGGTGTAGGGGATGGAACCTAGGGCTTTAGAGCCTTAGGCATGAGAGTCTCTGCATAACCATTATGCTATCTAACCCCACCTCACTTTTTTTTAATGAACAATTTCTTTTTAATTGACACCAGGGTTGTCACTAGGAATCAGCGCTGGCACTATGAATCCACCACTCCCAGTGACCATTTTTTCCTTTCTATTTTATTTGATAGGATAGAAAGAAATTGAGAGGGGAGAGGAAGATAGAGAAGGGGGGGATCCCGAGGTGGAGCACCTGGTTAAACACACACATTACAGTGCACAATGATGCAGGTTTAAGCCCCTGGTCCCCACCTATAGGGGGAAAGCTTCACAAGTGGTGAAGCAGTGTTGCAGGAGTCTCTTTGTCTCTTTCCTTCTCTATCTCCCTCTCCCATCTCAATTTTTCTGTCTCTATCCAATAGCAAATAAATAAATAAAAATTTTTTAAAAAAGGAGAAACAGAGACACCTATAGATCTGCTTCACCACTAGTGAAGCATCCCCACTATAGGTAGGGAATGGGGTACCCTCCACCAGTGCACCACTGTACAGCTCCCAAGTTCCACCTTTTTTAGATGAGGGGTGTTCTCTAGAACCTAGTAGCTTTAATAATTTATTATTTTTATTTTTTATAAAGATGTATTGATCTGATAGTAAGAGAGAGGAAGGAAAAGAGAACCAAAGCATCACTCTGACACATGAGATGCCACAGGTTGAGGGGCTGAACTCAGGACCTCATGCTTGAGCATTCAAGGCCCTACCCAGCACCCGTTGTTCTGAAAACACTTTTTTAATATTTTTTATATTTATTTATTTATTCCCTTTTGTTGCCCTTATTATTTTGTTATAGTTATTATTGTTATTGTTTCTGATGTTGTCATGGTTGGATAGGGCAGAGAGAAGTGGAGAGAGATGGAGAAGACAGAGAGGGGGAGAGAAAGACAGACACCTGCAGATCTGCTTCACCACTTGTGAAGCCCCCTGCAGGTGGGGAGCTGGGGGCTCGAACCACCTGTCATTGTGCTTTGCGCCATGTGCGCTTAACCCGCTGCGCTACCCCCCAACTCCCTTGAAAGATTTTTGTTTGTTTGTTTTAATATTTTATTTATTAATGAGAGGGATAGGAGGAGAGAGAGAAAGAACCAGACATCACTCAAGTACATGTGCTGTCAGGGATTGAACTCAGGACCTCATGCATGAGAATCCGACACTTTATCCACTGCGCCACCTCCCAGATCACCCTTGAAAGATTTTTAATGAGGTTCAGATCAATACTTTTAGCCCACTTGCACGTTATTTGTGGGGCTCAGGCAAAAAAAGTCATGGGCCCCTTAGAATATACCTGAAATAGTCTAAATTATAGGCTATATACTCAATGGAGATCTACTCAGCAATACAAAAGATAACATTAGGGGCCACGCAATAGTGCTGCAGGTTAAGCATACAAGGCATAAGGATCCTGGTTCAAGCCCCCGGCTCCCCACCTGCAGGGGGGATCACTTGTGAAGCGACCTATCCGCAGGTGGGAGGTAGGGGCTCAAACTTAGATCCTTGCATTGGTCTTTGCACTTAGTATTATGTGCATTTAACTGGGTGTGCCACGGCCCGGGCCCCTTCCCTCTCTATATTTTTATTTTTTTAATATTTTTTTATAATGTATTTATTTTTTCATGAGAAAGATAGGAGAAGTGGAGAAGAGAAAGAACTAGACATCACTCTGGTACATGTGCTGCCAGGGATTGAACTCAGGACCTCATGGTTGAGAATCCAGTGCTTTATCCACTGAACCACCTCCCAGGCCACATTTTTTAATATTTTTATTTGCTTATTGGATAGAGACAGCCAGATATCTAGAGGAAAGGGGGAGATAAGAAGAGAGACAGAGAGACACCTGCAGCACTACTTCACCACTTGCAAAGCTTTCCCCCTGCAGGTGGGGACCAACAGCTCAAACTTGAGTCCTTAGGCACTGTAACGTGCATGCTAAACCAGGTGCGCCACTAACCTGGCTCCTATTTTTTCTTTCTACATTTGTGAGATGGTTAATGAAAATGGATCCCTACCCCTTCCAATCACCATCAAAATCAACCACAAAACTAGGCTAATTCACATTAAGATATACCCTTCCAAGTAAACAAAATTCAGAAAGGAAAAGGGAAAAAAAAAAAAAAAAAGAACAGAAACTCCTGCACTCCTGCAAGGCACTTAAAATTACCCAATTTACTTTGTTCTCTTCCTATGACAACTGCTGCTTCAGTTTAATTATTTGATGCCATTTCATAGCATCCTAATATATGTGGCAGCACCCTCTCTGCAGGTGTCTTCAATTACAGCTCTCCCTATATAGAAGTAGGAAAGAGACTGCCTGCCTTTCTATGAGAATTAAAGGGCTTACAAATCAGTAGCTTCCAAATTAACAAGCTCAGAGGTACCATCCATGAGTCTGTTCTTAGTCCCCCAGTGAAAGCAAAAAACAAGAAGGGGAACAGGAATATAATTCTTTTCCCCTAGGAGTCAGGCAACTCCCTTGGGAGACAATGTGCCGACAGTGCAAAGTGCTTCAGAATCCTTTAATCCTAACACTGCTGCTCAGATTCTCCATGGAGGGCATGTAGCAGAGGGCCCAATAAGAAAAATGGCAGGTGGCTCATCCACTCATTAAGCCTATGGCAAAAGACAGGCTGGGGTTGTATAAAAAGGAAAATAGTGGGGGAGTCCGGCGGTAGCACAGCGGGTTAAGTGCACGTGGCACAAAGTGCAAGAACTGGTGTAAGGATCCCAGTTTGAGCCCGGGCTCCCCACCTGCAGGGGAGTTGCTTCACAGGTGGTGAAGCAGGTCTGCAGGTATCTATCTTTCTCTCCCCCTCTCTGCCTTCCTCTCCTCTCTCCATTTCTCTCTGTCCTATCCAACAAGAATGACATAAACAACTATAATAACTACAACAACAATAAAAATAACAACAAAAGGGAACAAAATATTTAAAAACGGCAACAAAAGGGAAATAAATATTTAAAAATAAAGGAAAACATATTGCATTATTATACTCCAGACTTCCATTCAATATAAACCACTTATGTATCAACACAGTGACTGACAGTGTGAACCAGGCAAGAGATAAATAAATCCCTTGTTGAATAAATGAGCAAATATGAATTAACTAAAGTCTGGCACACCAAAGGTATATAATTGTTAAATAAAGATAATCACCGGGAGTCAGGCGGGTAGCACAGTGGGTTAAGCGCACCTGGCGTGAAGCGCAAGGACCAGCTTAAGGATCCAGGTTCGAGCCCCCAGCTCCCCATCTGCAGTGGAATCGCTTCACAGGCGGTGAAGCAGGTCTGTAGGTGTCTATCTTTCTCCCCCCTCTCTGTCTTCCCCTCCTCTCTCCATTTCTGTCCTATCCAACAACGACATCAATAACAACAAAAATTACAACAATAAAACAATAAGGGCAACAAAAGAAAATAAATAAATAAAAATAAAGATAATCACCAAGATTATCTTGAGTGGGTGGGGGGTGTGCACGCACGTGCACAGACACACACATTTCCTATGTATAGACTCACACAGTATGAAGCAACATAATGCAATAACCTCAATAAAGGCCTAGAAGTTCAAATCCCAATATGGAAACAAAGTAAAAAGTCTTGGCTAAGTTACTTGGGATCAAATAGGGTTCAACTTCCCCATTTGGAAAAATGGAATATCTATTTATCTTGTATGGTTCTTTCCTTTTTAACATTTATTTATTTATTTATTCCCTTTTTGTTGTCCTTGTTTTATTGCTGTAGTTATTATTGTTGTTGTTGATGTCGTTGTTAGATAGGACAGAGAGGAGGGGAAGACAGAGAGGGGGAGAGAAAGACAGACACCTGCAGTCCTGCTTCACTGCTTGTGAAGCGATTCCCCTGCAAGTGGGGAGCCAGGGCAAGAACCGGGTTCCTTACGTTGGTCCTTGCACTTTGCGCCACCTACGCTTAACCAGCTGCGCTACTGCCCTACTCCCTGTATGAATCTTTCATGAATCAAAAAAAAGAACACGGGAGCTGGGAGATAGCTCCCCTAAGTAGGGCATTGTCTTACCATACACAAGATCCCAGATTCTAACACCACAACACAAAATACCACAGCACAGAGAAAGCTCCATGAAAGGTGTCTCTCCCCTCTTTCTTTCTCTTCTTCTCCCTCCCTCTTCCTATCTGAAATAAAAAGAGTTAGAGGCTGGGTGGTGGCACACCTGGTTAAGCATGTGTTACCATGCTCAAGGACCTGGGTTCAGCCCCTGGTCTCCACGTGCAGGGGGAAGCTTATAAAACAATGGAAATGCTAAGGAGTCTCATTTTCTCTCTTCCTTCCCTTCCAATTTCTGTCTCTACACAATAAATAAAATTTAAACAAATAACAAAATAAAATTTAAAAAACTGACCCAGAAGCAATGGAATCACAAACATAATGCCCTAAGCTAAAAAAAAGGAAAGAAAGAAATGTACAGGGGGCTTGGGCGGTAGCACAGCGGGTTGAGCGCACATAGGGATCCTGGTTCGAGCCCCCGGCTCCCCACCTGCAGGGGAGTCGCTTTCATCTGCAGGGGAGTCAGGGAGTCGCTTTACAGGCAGTGAAGCAGGTGTGCAGGTGTCTTTCTTCCCCCCCCACCCCCCGAAACCCCCACCCCCCCACCCCACCCCCCCCACCCACCCACCCCCATCTTCCCCTCCTCTCTCCATTTCTCTCTGTCCTATCCAACAACAACGAACAATAACCACAACAAGGCTACAACAACAAGGGCAACAAAAGAGGGGGGAAAAATGGCCTCCAGGAGCAGTGGATTCATGGTGCAGGCACCAATAACCCTGGAGGCAAAAAGAAAAAGAAAGAAAGAAAGAAATGTACAAAATAAGCCAGAGCAAAGAGGACATGCCTTGTGATGAGCTCTGCCTGGGTTCAAATGCCTGCACCACATGGAAGATGCCATGATATGGGGAGAAGTTCTGGTGCTGTGGTATCTCCCTATCTCTGACTGCAAAAAAAACTCTAGGGACCAGGCAATGGCACACTCAGTTAAGTGCAAATTGTACCAAGTACAAGAACAAGTGCAAGGACCCATGCAAGGATCTGAGTTCCAGCCCCTGGCTCCCATCTGCAGGGGGGATGTCTTACAAGCAGTGAAGCAGGTTTGCAGATGTCTTTCTCTTGCTCACCCACCCTACCTCCCCCTCCCCTCTCAATTTCTCCTATCAAATAAAATGGGAAAAAATGGCCACCAAGAGCAGTGGATTCATAGTGCTGGCACCAAGCCCCAGCAACAATCTTGGGGAAAAAACAGAAACAGAAACAAAAGTAAAAGTAAAAAGTAAATAAAGGGAGTCTTGGGTTGAACGCACGTAGCTCAAAGCACAAGGACTGACAGTCATTAAGATCCCGGGAGTCGCTTCACAGGTGGTGAAGCAAGTCTACAGGTGTTTTTCTCTCCCCCTTCTCTGTCTTCCCCTCCTCTCTCTCCATTTCTCTCTGTCCTATCCAACAACAACGACATCAATAATAATTACAACAATAAAACAACAAGGACAACAAAAGGGAATACTTAAAAAAAGGAAAAAAATTGAGAGAGAGAGAGAGAGAGAGAGTGTGTGTGTGTGTGTGTGTGTGGAGAGGTAGAGGGAGAGGGAGAGAGAGACCTGCAGTACTGCTTCATGGCTCGTGAAACTTTCCCCCTACAGGTGAGAGCTAGGGACTTGAACCCAGGTCCTTATTCATGATAAAGTGCAGTGTGGTCTGGGAGGTGGTGGAGTGGATAAAATACTGGACTCTCAAGCATAAGGTTCAGAATTCAATCCCCAGAAGCTCATGTACCAGAGTGATGTCTAGTTCTCTCCCGCTCTATCCCCCATCTTTCTCATTAATAAATATTTTTTTAAACATTTATTTATTTATTCCCTTTTGTTGCCCTTGTTTTAAATAAAATATTTTTTTTAAAAAAACCAACTGTGCGCTCAACCAGGTGTATCACCTCATGGCTCCAAACATGCGATTTTTTTTTTCCTCCAGGGATATTGCTGGGGCTCAGTGCCTGCAATACAAATCCATTGCTCCTGAAGGCCATTTTTTCCCCTTTTGTTGCCCTTGTCTTTATTATTGTTGTTGTTACTGCTGTCGTTGTTGTTGGATAGGACAGAGAGAAATGGAGAGGAGAGGAAGACAGAGAGGGGGAGAGAAAGATAGACACCTGCAGACCTGCTTCACCGCTTGTGAAGCGACCCCACTGTAGGTGGGGAACCGGGGGCTGGAGCCGGTATCCTTCCACTGGTCCTTGCACTTTCCGCCTTTTGCGCTCATCCTATTGTGCTACCGCCCGGCCCCCAAACATGCGACTTTTTTATTGACTCCACAGAAGAATTCCATGAGGCAAGGTTCGGTCCACGCTGCAGAGTCTCAGAGAAATTCCTTCGATTGGGCCCAAATCACTAAGCACAGAGCCGTGTAGGGGCGCAAACACCCGCCGCCGAGCTCCCCGTCCAGGTCGTGGGAAAGTTCTCAGCGCTCGCGGGCGCACACTCGTGCAACAACCTTGGTGCCTCGATGTCCCAAGCCTGACCCCACACCTGGTCCCCCAGCGAGGATGCTCAAAACCCCCTCAGTGCTGCACAAACCGCCCTCCACGGTCTGCAAGTCACTCGCTCTGTTCTGACGATCTGGGATTCCCCACGCTCCATCTCCCCAAACTGAACCGAGGTCTCCCTCCTCCCACAGGCTCTCGGAGCCGTGGGGGAGGGGAGCTGGGGGGCCCGAGAGAGCGCAAGTCCAGAAGGCTCCATTAGCCCCCAGCAGCTCACCTGGGAGTCTCGGAACTCCACCACCACATTCTCGCTGCTCCAGCGTGCCGCCATCTCCTCCTGTGCGCGGCAGCTGAGGCCCCAGAGCAACGCCTCCTCACGCCCCAAACCCGCGTCCCAGGGCTCAGTGAGCCCCTCGCAGAACGCGAGAAAGGCCGGCCATGCCCCGTCCCTTCCGTTTTACCGCAAACTATTGGCTGAGCCAAACCTTGACTCCGCCCCCTCTCCACGGTTCCTCCTATTGTGGAACCGAAATGCGCTCATTCAGGCACGCCCCGCCCACTTCCGTCACTCAGCATGAGTCGCACACGCTCTTCGCGGGACGCACGTCCCTGTCACACAAGTCCCGCCGGGAGTTGTAGTCCAAAGTAGTGCAGCTGGGCAACCCAGGAAGAGTTTGTTGATTAGGCTTTGGCTGAGGGGAGATCTGTCTTGCCATTACCTGTCTAGCTGTTGTCTCCTGCAATGTCTTGCAAGCCAAAATTCAGCATTTATGCAAACCAAAGGTTACCTCTTCCATTCTGCCTATCATAAAGAGATCGAAAAGGGGCAGGGGCCAGGGGGTGGAACACCCAGTTAAAGCACACACATGGCAAAACAGAAGTACCTGAGTTCAAGCCCCTAACCCCCACCTGCAGGGGAAAGCTTGAGAATGGTGAAGTAGTTCTGTGGTGTCTATCTCCCCCTTCTTGATTTTTCTCTATCTCTATCGAGTAAAACAAACAAATAAATAAAAATAAAAGGGGGAGGCGGCGAGGCGGAGCCAAGATGGAGACTTGGAGACAATTCCTGGTGTGTACTCCGAAAAGAAGCAGCTTTCAACCTGGCATTCTCGGGAGAGAACACCAGGTTCCAGATGCTACCATGATGCCAACCAGACTTCCCTGGACAGGCAACCCCACCAATGTATCCTGGAGCCCCACTTCCCCAGAGCCCCGCCCCACTATGGAAAGAGAGAGACAGGCTGGGAGTATGGATCGATTTGTCAACGCCCATGTTCAACCGGGAAGCAATTACAGAAGCCAGACCTTCCACCTTCTGCACCCCAAAATGACCCTGGGTCCATACTCCCAGAGGGTTAAAGAATAGGAAAGCTATCAGGGAAGGGATTGGATACAGAATTCTGATACAGAGTTCAGAATTGTGTGGAGTTGTACCCCTCTTATCCTATGGTTTTTGTCAGTATTTCCCTTTTATAAATAAAAATTTTTTAAAGGGGGGGCAAGAGAAGTCTGAAAGGAGGCGGTTTTGCAAACCAACTTTCATGCCTTAGGTACCAAAGGTACCAGGTTCAGTCCCCAGCATCACCATGTACTATTTATTATTTCATACGTTGTGATAGCACATACAATAAATGCCGGGCACCGAGGGGATGTCTCCCAACCCTTTCAGTTAGTTCCCCAAAACATAACCATTTTGATAACCAAAGACCCTGAAGTGTAAAGAACAGTATATACCCAGAGGGGTAAATGGTAGGAGAAGTAAACAAGAGGGCTATATACCCCCATTCCACTAGGACCCCCCAGAGTGTTTGTTAGAAGGAATCCTGTTTTGTTTTGTTTTTTTAAGATTTTATTTATTAATGAGAAACATAGAAGGAGAGAGAAAGAGCCAGGCAGGCATCACTCTGGTAAATGTGCTGCCGGGGATTGAACTCGGGACCTCATGCTTGAGAGTCCAATCAATGCTTTATCCACTGCGCCACCTCCTGGACCACAAGGAATCCTGTTTTATACCAGCAATGAAAGGGAAGTGAATCAGGAAACCACTAGTGGAAGTCAGGCACTGTTTCTCTTACATAAGACAGGAGAGGAAAAAACGAAATCAACACCTAGAAGTAGTAATAGGTATCCAGCTGAAGCTGTCCTGCATGATTCTCTCAGTTCATACCAAATGATCTTGCATCCACCAATCCCGATCCCAACCTAATCAATGCAACCAGTACCACCTCACCATGCCTCACTTCACACTGTGTCTAGAAACGTCAGGCATGGAATGTCAACCCTTCAGCCTCATTTCTCTCACGTGAGACCTTTCCTTACATAGGATTCTCTAATTCCATTCCAGATGGTTCACTTCCTAACAAAGTCCCAAAACCTAGATATAGACCAGGTCCTGTGAGAGAGAGCATATGTTCACATGTATCCATAAATTAGGGCAAAATATATACCTGAAAGCAAAAGTACACAAGTCTGCAGTGAGTCAGTATAAAGTTCATATGAAATAGTGTCTACCTAGACTTAGATACCCTCCTCACCTACTTCCTATTACACTTCCTGCACTCACTCCAAAGCTAACCTTAGCAAAGCAAGGACTGCAAAAACTAAATAAGGGCAAGAGACTAGCATACGTTAATGCTGACTCTTTAGTCACTATCAGGCCACCCCATCAGCTGGGGCCCTATTTGGGGAGTCCTGGGATTCCCAAACAGACATGATGGGCCTAGACCTTGAATAAATCCCTCTCCCCAATGTTACCAATCATCTCTATCAGGAACAACACAATAGAACTCTTTGTGGCCCCCCATGGGACCTTGCCCTCAACTTGGATCAACAACGGTAGAGAATGTTCCATCCTCCAAAGGGAGGATGGACAACATACTCTATGCTCCACCTGAGGAAAATGGGTCCTGAAATTGGGGCAGCTACTCATGACCACATCCTACTCATGACCACAGAATGTGAGCTCAGATCTACAGGGATGCAGATGTCACATAGGCTCCTAAACTGAATAAGGGCCCCAGAGCAGATCAAGTTGATGGGGATTACAGTCAACAATATTTATTCCCCTACATTTATACCAATATTTATATCAAATTGATGGGGATGACAGTCAACAATATTTATACCCCTTTCCCATATTTGGGAGCTACTCTCTTCCCAGATCCAGCTTTCTGCTCTTTTTCCCAGCCATGACATCATCTGCCCAGACAATAGCAATGTCTTTTAGAAGGTCACTTGGTAGTCAAGTCACAGGATTTGGCAGATTAGATTTTTTTTCCCCCATAAAACAGAGAGAAATTGAAAGGGGGAGGGGAAGATACATAGAGAGAGAGAGAGAAAGACACCTGCAGACCTGCTTCACTACTTGCACTTTCAAGGGCTGGAACTGGGATCCTTATGCTTAGTACTATGTGAACTTAACCCACGCTACCACCCAACCCCACTGGATTTTTTTAATTACTTTAATATTATTATTATTATTATTATTATTGGAGCTTTATTTTTATTTTTTATTTATTATTATTATTATTTATAATTTGGCCATCTCTTTTCTATTGTTGTTGTTGTTGTTGCTGTTGTTGTTGGATAGGACAGAGAGAAATGGAGAGAGGAGGGGAAGACAGAGAAGGGGAGAGAAAGACACTTGCACACCTGCTTCACCGCTAACAAAGTGACCCCCCTAAAGGCAGGGGGCTGGGAGCTCGAAATGGGATCCTTGCGCTGGTCCTTGCACTTCACATTATGTGTGCTTAACCCGGTGCACTACCGCCTAGCCCCTAAATTTTATCATCTTTATTTATTTACTGGGTAGAGACAGCCAGAAATTGAGAGGAAAAGGGGGTTTATAGAGAGGGAGAGAGAGAAAGAGAGTCCTGTAACACTGCTTCACCACCCACAAAGCTTTCTACCTCCAACTGGGAACCAGGGGCTACAACCCCGGTCTTTGTGCATTGTAACATGTACACCATTACCTGGCTCCCCTAGATTTTTATTTTGTATGTAGAGATATTTCCATATCACTATAACTCTTCTCTCTCTCTCTCTCTCTTTATCTCTTTGCCTATGTCTAGGTTAGTGATGTGTTTCTTGCAACACCAGTAGGTTTTCCCTGGCCTGAGCATTTTTGTAGCCCTCCAAGATGCTTACTCCTTTAATTTCTTTCTTTATTTTATTTTATTTTTTTAACCAGAGCAATGCTCATCTCTGGCTTATAGTGGTGCAGGGGATTGAACCTGGGACTTCAGAGCCTCAGGCATAGGAGTCTCTTTGCATAACTATTATGCTATTTTAGTTTCTATTTGTCTGTTAAGGCACAGAAAGTGCTGTGAGTTTCAAGTCCTTGATGTTCTCCATTCTCCCTTTTTTTTTTTTTTAATATATTTATTTTCCGGGAGTCGGGCGGTGGCGCAGTGGGTTAAGCGCACGTGGCGCAAAGCGCAGGGACCGTAAGGATCCCGGTTTGAGCCCCCAGCTCCCCACCTGCAGGGGAGTCGCTTCATTGGCGGTGAAGCAGGTCTGCAGGTGTCTATCTTTCTCTCCCCTCTCTCTCTGTCTTCCCCTCCTCTCTCCATTTCTCTCTGTTCTATCCAACAACAAAACAACGTCAACAATGTCAATAATAACCGCAACGAGGCTGCAACAACTAGGGCAACAAAAAGGGGGAAAAAATGGCCTCCAGGAGCGGTGGATTCATGGTGCAGGCACCGAGCCCAGCAATAACCCTGGAGGAAAAAAAAATTTATTTTCCCTTTTGTTGCCCTTGGTTTTTTTTTTATTGTTGTTGTAGTTATTGTTGGTATTATTGATGTCATCGTTGTTAGATAGGACAGAGAGAAATGAGGAAGACAAAGAGGGTGAGAGGACACCTGCAAACCTGCTTCACTGCCTGTGAAGGGACTCCTCTGCAGGTGGGGAGCCAGGGGAACTGGGATCCTTATGCCAGTTCTTGCACTTTGCGCAACGTGTGCTTAGTCCACTGCACTACCACCCGACTCCCTCTCCCTGTTTTTTTTTATCTTTCTTTTTATATTTTATTAATTTATTTAATGAGAGAGGCAGAGAGAGAGAGAGATACTCTGGTTTATGGTTTATGGTGGTGTGGGGGATTGAACTTGGGACTTTGGAACCTCAGGCATGAGAGTCTCTTTGCATAGCCATTATACTATCTACCCCATCCCTGTTTCTTAACATGAAAATAACTCAGAATTTTTTAGAGAGGGGGGGCAAGAGCACCTACATTTCAAACTGCCTCCTCAGGTGTTTCCTTTCTATCTCCCACCCACACTGTCACTGAGGAAGAGGACTAGCTTTCTGGCTACTTTTGCATTTCTGTCAGCCTCAGAGATCCCCACAGGAATGTCCTTTCTGAGACTGAGGAGATAGATCCCTTATCAAACAGACTTCAACTTGCCTAAGAGGCCTCAAGGTCCTTATCTCCAAACAATGTCTTTTCAGAAGGTCACTTGCTAGTCAAATCACAGGAAGGCCGGGCGTCTGGCAAAACCAGAGTCCAGGGCTTTCACAGCTACCTTTATCAGCAAGAAGCCATGCAAGTTTGAACATGTTCCTTTGTCTTTCTAGAACTGTTTCCTCTTCTGCAGAAGGTGGAGTTAGTTGACTTCTCAGTCCCTTCGCATCTGGGAATCTTGGAACTCTGCCCTGAGGCCCTCTTGCAATTTCCCTCTCTTCATCAATCAACAAATACTTTAGGACATGCCCACGTGTTTAGGATGCTTGTTATGTGTATGTATTTGGGTGCTCATTACTCTGGTTTCACTTTGTGTTTGTTTTTTCTTCTCTCCTTTAAAGTTTTTTTAATTTTATTTATTTATTTTCCCTTTTGTTGCCCTTGTTGTCTTTTTATTGTCGTAGTTATTATTGTTATTGTTACTGATGTCAACGATGTTAGATAGGACAGAGAGAAATGGAGAGAGGAGGGGAAGACAGAGAGGGGGAGAGAAAGACAGACACCTGCAGACCTGCTTCACCGCCTGTGAAGTGACTCCCCTGCAGGTGGGGGATCTGGGGGCTCTAACCAGGATCTTTTGGTCCTTGTGCTTTGCGCCATATGTGCTTAACCCACTGTGCTACCGCCCAACTCCCTTTTCTTCTCTTTTTCAAAAAAGGTTTATTTATTATTTGTTTATTTATTTGGGAGAGAGAACCAGAGCATCATTCTGACACATGCATTGCCAGGGATCAAACTCAGGACCTCATGCTTGGGAGTCCAGTGCTTTATCTATTACACCACCTCTTGGATCACAATTTTAAAAGGGGGGGGGGTAGATAGCATAATGGTTATGCAAAAAGAGACTCTCATGCCTGAGCCTCCAAAGTTCCAGGTTCAACACACCTGCCACAAGCCAGAGCTGAGCAATGCTCTAGTTAAAAAAAAAAAAAAAAGAGGGGGGGTGGGCGGCAGGGCGATAGATAGAGTAGCGGGTCAGGTGCACATGGAATAAAGCACAAGGACCTGCATAAAGATGCTGGATCGAGCCCCCAGCTCCTATCTGGGGGGGGGGGGAGGGGTACTGCCTCTCAAGTGGTGAGGCAGGTCTGCAGGTGTCTATCTTTCTCTCCCCCCACTCTGTCTTCTCCTCCACTCTCTATTTCTCTCTGTCCTATGCAATAACAATAGTGGATTTGTAGTGCAGGCACAGACCCTCAGCGATATCCCTGGAAGCACAAAAACAAAACAAAACAAAAAAACTATTTTAGTGACCTTTGAGATTGTCTAGTGATTAAGGCAAAGAACTTTTCTTTTTTGCCTCCAGGGTTATCGCTGGGGCTCAATGCCTGTACTATGAATTCACTGCTCCCGGTGGTCATTTTTCTATTGTTGTTGTGGCATAGAATAGTTAAATATAAGGGGCCCAGCGGTGGCTCACCAAATAAGCGCACATAGTGCAAAGTGCAAGGACCAGCGCAAGGATCCCATTTCCAACCATGGGTTCTCCAACTGCAGGGGGGTCTCTTCACGAGCAGTGAAGCATGCCTGTGGGTGTCTATCCTTTTCTCCTCCTCTCTGTCTTCTCCTACTCAATTTCTCTCTATCCTATCAAGAAATAATAACAACAATGGAAAAAAGATGGCCTCCAGGAGTAGTGGATTCCTAGTGCAGGCACAGACCCCCAGCAAAAAACCCTGGAGGCAAAAAAAAAAGTTTTTTTCTTTTTCTTTCTTCCTTTTTAATATTTATTTATTTATTCCTCTTTGTTGCCCTTGTTGTTTTATTGTTGTTGTTATTGATGTTGTTGGGTAGGACAGAGAAAAGTGGAGAGAGGTGAAGACAGAGAGGGGGAGAGAAAGATAGACACCTGCAGACCTGCTTCACCACCTGTGAATCGACTCCCCTGCAGGTGGGGAGCTGGGGGCTCGAACTGGGTCCTTGTGCTTTGCACCACGTGCATTTAATCCACTGCACTACAGCAAGACTCCCCTTTTTTCTTTTTCTTTTAGTGGCTGAGAAACAGATAGATAAGGAGAGAGAAACAGAGAGGAGAAGAGACACTGCAACAGTGTTTCACCACCTCACATACATATCCACTGCAGATGAGGGACCAGGGCTAGAGCTCAGTCCCCAGCTCAAGATAAAGTGTGTGTGGGTTCCACCAAGTGTACCACCACTTGGACCTTGCTCCAAATTTTGTGCATTATAAGCAGGCTAAATTATTTCCCCAGTACCTACCCATATTTATTTACTGTTTATTGGACAGAGACAAGATAATTGAGAGGAAAGTGAAGATAGAGAGGGAGACACACACACCTGCAGCACTGCTTCGTCATTTGTGAAGCTTCCTCTATTTTAAAAATTACTTTTACTGGGGTCAGGCGGTAGCACAGCAGGTTAAGCTCACGTGGCACAAAGCGCAAGGACCAGCATAAGGATCCCAGTTCAAGCCCTGGCTCCCCACCTGCAGGGTAGTCACTTCACAAGCGGTGAAGCAGGTCTGCAGGTGTCTTTCTCCCCCCCCACCGTCTTCCCCTCCTCTCTCCATTTCTCTCTGTCCTATCCAACAACGACAACATCAATAACAACAATAACTAAAACAATAAAAAAACAACAAAGGTAACAAAAGGGACAAAAACTTAAAACTACTTTTATTATCTTTATTTATTAGAGACAGCTAGAAATCAAGAAGGTAGGGAGAGAGAAAGAGAGACACCTGCAGCACTGCCTCACTTCTTGTGAAGATTTCCTCTGAAGGTGGGGACCAAGGGCTCAAACCTGAGTCATTGCACATTGTAACATGTGCACTCAACCAGTGCCCCACCTCCCGACCCTGAAGCTTCCTTTCTGAAGGTGGGGACCTGTGCCTTGAACCTGGGAAATTGTGCACATCAGAGTTGAGTAATCTGGTAAAACAAAACAAGCAAACAGAGGGGGGCTGGGCGATAACAGAGGGTTAAGTGTACACAGCGCGAAGCGCAAGGAGCCATGTAAGGATCCAGGTTGCAGCCCTGGATCCCCACCTGCAGGGAAGTCACTTCACAGGCGGTGAAGCAGGTCTGCAGGTGTCTTTCTCTCCCCCTCTCTGTCTTCCTCTCCTCTCTCCACTTCTCTCTGTCCTATCCAACAACAACAACATCAGTAACAACAACAATAATAACTACAACAATAAAACAACAAAGGCAACAAAAGGGAAATGAATAAAGAAATAAATGTTTAAAAATGAGTTCTGCAGCATAGTATGTACTCACATTTACAAACTATTAATATCTTGTCTACACTATTTTAAAAAAATTTTATTATTTACTGATTGATTGATATGAGAACTAGACAGCACCATATATGGAAGGTCACGGCAGCACCAACTCAACTTTTTTTTTTTTTGCCTCCAGGGTTATTCCCGGGGCTTGGTGCCTGTACCATGAATCCACTGTTCCTGGAGACCATTTTTTCCCTTTTGTTGCCTTGTTGTTTTATCATTGTTGTGGTTATTATTATTGTTGTTGTTGCTGTCATTGGATAGGACAGAGAGAAATGGAGAGTGGAGGGGAAGACAGAGAGAGGGAGAGAAAGACAGACACCTGCAGACCTGGTTCACTGCCTATGAAGCGACTCCCCTGCAGGTGGGAAGCCGGGGGCTCGAACCGGTATCATTAGGCTGGTCCTTGGGCTTTGAACCACATGCGCTTAACCCGCTACGCTACTGCCTGGCTCCCCCCAACTTCATTTTTTAAAAAAATTTTTTAAATATATTTTATTTTATTTATTCCCTTTTGTTGCCCTTGTTGTTTTTTTATTGTTGTAGTTATTATTGTTGTTCTCGTTGTTGGATAGGACAGAGAGAAATGGAGAGAGGAGGGGAAGACAGAGAGGAGGAGAGAAAGATAGACACCTGCAGACCTGCTTCACCGCCTGTAAAGCGACTCCCCTGCAGGTGGGGAGCCGGGGTTCGAACCGGGATCCTTATGCCGGTCCTTGTGCTTTGCGCCACCTGCGCTTAACCCGCTGCGCTACAGCCCGACTCCCCCAACTTCATTTTTTGAAAACTTTTTTAACTTTACTTTTTAAAAAAAATTTATATATTTTATTTATTTATTTTCCCTTTTGTTGCCCTTGTATTTTATTGTTATTATAGTTATTATTGTTGTTGCTATTGATGTCATTTTTGTTAGATAGGACAAAGAGAAATGGAGAGGGGAGGGGAAGAAAGAGAGGAGGAGAGAAAGATAGAGGCCTGCAGACCTGCTTTGCCACCTGCAGCGAAGCAACTCCCCTGCGGGTGGGGAGCCTGGGGCACAAACTGGGAACCTTATACCTGTCCTTGCACTTTGTGCCACCTGCACCTGCTCCAAAGGCCCAGGTTCATGGTGAATCCACCTTCTTTACCCCCATCTTGGCTGGAGCTTGAAGATATCATAGTAAGTGATGTAAGTCAGAAACAAAAGGATAAATATGGGATGATCTCACTCATAGGTAGAAGTTGAAAAACAAGATCAGAAGGGAAAACACTAAGCAGAACTTGGACTGTAGTTAGTGTATTGCACCAAAGTGAAAAACTCTGGGGTTGGGGGTGGGGGGGTTCAGGTCCTGAAACATAGTGGCAGAGAAAGACCTAGTGGGGTTTGTATTGTTATGTGGAAATGTTATGCATGTACAAACTACTATATATATATTTTTAATTTCTTTATTGAGGAATTAATGTTTTACATTAAATTAATGTTTTACATTTTACAGTAAATACAATAGTTTGTACATGCATAACATTCCCCAGTTTCCCATTTAACAATACAACCCCCACTGTGAACTGGGGGTTCACAGTGAACCATTAATTAACCATTAACTGTGAACCATTAATCCCCAATAAAGAAATTAAAAAATATATTACAAAAAATTTACATTGAGGGGTCAGGAGGTGGGGCACCTGGTAAAGTGCACACATTACAACGCACAAGGGCCCAGGTTCAAGCCCTTGGACTCACCTGCATGGAGAAAGCTTCATGAGTAGTGAAGAAGGTCTGCAGGTGTCTCTCTGTCTCTCTCCCTTTCTATCTCCCCTTACTTCTAGATTTCTGGCTGTCTCTACCCAAGAAAAAAATGAACATAATTTTAAAAAATTGGAAGATTGATCATACTAGCTGTGTGAATTCTTGGTGAAATGTGGTATTTGTTGAATATATATATATATTGGGCTGTCCAGAAAGACTCCTTTTTAAATATTTTTAAAGTATTTTATTTATTTACTTATTTTTATTTTTGAGAGAGATGCAGAGAGAGAAAAACACAATGAGAAACAACAGAGCACTACTCAGCTCTGGTTTATGCCAGAGATTGAACCTGGGACTTCGGAGCCTCAGGCATGAGAGTTTCTTTGCATAACCATTATGCTATCTACCCCCGCCAGTTTCTCTATATTTCTATCTCTTATCATCTCTCTACCTATCTACCATCTCTTTTCATGGCTCTGATAAGAAGACATTTAATGATTATGCAAAGCAACTCTCATGTCTGAGCCTGGCTCCAAAGTCTCAGGTTCAATCCCACCCACACCGCCATAAACCAGAGCTGAACAATGCTGTAGTTAAGAAATGAATAAATAGGGAGTCGGGCGGTAGCGCAGCTGGTTAAGCGCTGGTGGCGCAAAGCCGAGGACCGGAATAAAGAAATGAATAAATGGTATACAGCTATTAAGAACAATGAACCCACCTTCTCTGATCCATCTTGGATGGAGCTAGAAGGAATTATGGTAAGTGAACTAAGTCAGAAAGATTAAGATGAGTATGGGATGATTCCACTCATCAACATAAGTTAAGAGAGAAGATCAGAAAGGGAAACTAAAAGCAGGAATTGACTAAATCTAGCGTAGGACACCAAAGTAAAAACCCTATGGTGAGGGTGAGGGTGGACATTTGGCTTCCCGGGGTGGCGGGGGTAGGGGTGGGAGTGGGGGGGTTGGGATGGAACACAGTCTTTTGGTGGTGGGAATGGTGTTTATGTACACTCCTATTAATTTGTAGTCATATAAATCACTAATTAATATGAGAGGGGAAAAATTGATTGTATGTCTCAAACTTTTTAAAGCACAGACTGAGTCTTTTTAATATATAGGCTGAGACTTTGATATGTTGACTTTCTCAAAAGCCTAGACCAGGGAGAACAGAAGCAACCAATGGCACAGCTATATACAAGATGTTGGGTATTATACAGCAAATCCTAACAAAGGGACTTTTCAAAGTTAACCCAATTACCAAATAATGTGATGGTAACAACTATCCATTGTCTTCTTGAACCCTAAGACAGCAGGAACCTCACATTTCCACTATAGAGCCTATATTTCCCCCAGTCCTGGAACCTTAGAGTGGGGCCCACTTTCCTACATGCTTCTCTCAATTCATATAAAATAATATTGCATCCACCGATCCCAACCTAATCAACGCAAGTGCCACCCCAGCATGCTTCACTTCAGTCGGTGTCCAGAGACTTCAGGTGTGGAATGACAACCCTTCAGCTTCATTATTCCGGTGAGACCTTTCTTTTCATAGTATTCTCTAATTCCATTCCAAGCGGTTCACTTGCTAACAAAGTCTCAAAACCTAGATATAGACCAGGTCCCCTGAGATAGAGCATATGTTCACACGTATCCATAAACTAGGGCAAAATATATACCTGAAAGCAAAAGTACACAATAGTCTACAGTGAGTAACCCCCAACACTTCATCTGCACTATTCCAGCCTTTAGGTCCATAATTGTTAAACAATTTGTTTGGCTTTGTATGTTAACTCTCTGTTCAGCTCCTAGGTTCCAGATGCCAGCATGATGCCGACCAGACTTCCCTGGACAGATGACCCCACCAATGTGTCCTGGAGCTCCATTTCCCCAGAGACCCACTCTACTAGGGAAAGAGAGAGGCAGACTGGGAGTATGGACTTACCAGTCAATGCCCATGTTCAGCAGGGAAGCAATTACAGAAACCAGACCTTCCACCTTCTGCAACCCTCAATGACCTTGGGCCCATACTCCCAGAGGGATAAAGAATGGGAAAGCTATAGGGGAGGGGATGGAATATGGAGATCTGGTGGTAGGAATAGTGTAGAGTTGTACCCCTTCTATCCTACGGTTTTGTTAATGTCTCCTTTTTTAAATAAATAAATAAATAAATAAATAAATAAACTATAAACAGAATAAAAGAAGAGAATTTTAAAAAAAGAAATGAATAAATGGGAGTTGGGCGGTAGCACTTCGGGTTAAGTGTACCTGTCGCAAAGCGCAAGGACCAGCATAAAGATACCAGTTCAAGCCCCTGGCTCTCCACCTGCAGGGGAGTTGCTTCACAGGTGGTGAAGCAGGTCTGCAGGTGTCTATCTTTCTTTCCTCCTCTGTCTTCCCCTCCTCTCTCCATTTCTCTCTGTCCTATCCAAGAACGACGATATCAATAATAACTACAACAATGAAAAACAACAAAGGCAAAATAAATAAATATATAAGAAATGAATAAATAAAATTTAAAAAGAGACATTTAATGAAATGAAATATTTTTCACAGTTGGGGCAATAACTCAATTGACAGAGCATTGAACTTGAGTGCCTAAGGTTTCCAGTTTAATCCCTGATGTCCTATGTGCCAGAATGGTGCTCTGGCTTCTCTTTTCTCTGTCTCATGTGCAATTAAATTCATCTTCAGAAAATATACTTTCAAGGATGTGTGGTGGTGCACCAGGTTGAGCTACCTTGTGCAAGGGCTTGGGTTTGAGCCCTAGCTCCCCACCGGCAGTGGGGGATGCATCATTAGCAGTGAAGCAAGGTATGTAGGTATCTATCTATCTCTGTCTGTCTCCACTCTCAATTTCTCTCTGTCCTATCCAATAAATTAAAAGGAAGGGAAGAAAGAAAGAAATAGGAAGAAATGGTTGCTGGGAGCAGTGATTTTCACATGCAGGCACCAAGCCCCAGCCTTAACTCTGGTGGCAAGAAAGAAAGAAAAGTGGGCCAGATGGTGGTGCACCTGGTTGAGTGCACATGTTATAGTGTGCAAGGACCCTATTTAAGTCCCTGGTCCCCACCTGCAGGGGGAATCTTCATGAGTGGTAAAGCAGGGCTGCAGGTGTCTCTCTCCTTCTCTCCCCCTCCTCGCAATTTCTGGCTGTCTCTATCCAATAAATAAAGGTAATAAAAATTAAAAAAAATAATAAAGAATACTGAGAAGTGTTACAAAGGTACAAACTACTGTATTTTACTGTTGACTATAAACCATTAATCCCCCCAATAAAGAAAAAGGAATAAAAAGAAAGAAAAAGATTTCTCATCCATCTTTTTATTCAACTCTCAAGTTTTTACTGTCCTGTGCTTCAGCAGGAATAATATATTCATGTTTCCATGTAGTCTCTTTATGAATATGGGAACAAAGAAAAACTTAACTCTTGATTTCTGTAAGCCTTGACATTTTTCAGAGTTCATTAATAACTGGCTACTACTATTATAGTATTCATGACAGTGATGTTGTCAAATATCTCCACAGCTCCCTGTTGCCTCGGAATGTAGTCTGTGCTCCCTGACATAGCTCATAGATCCTGTTCCTCTGTCCCTGAGGACCTGGCTCCACCTCCTCCCATTGCAGCTCTACCGTGTCTTTCTGTCTCTTGAAGATAGATGCTGTGCTCTCTAGGCCTTAAGACATGTGGCTGCCTTGGTTTGAAACATTCTTCTCTTGAAGCACAGTTCTTCCCCACTCCATCTCTTACCTTGTCTGGCTAATCTCCAGGTTTTTCAGGTCTTGGTCTAGAATCATGTTTGTGCCTGTCTCCTCATTTTCCATTAGCATCATACTCATTCTCTTTCATCACACTTAGTCATTCATCAATGCATTCAGTAGATGTTTACTGAGTGCCTTGTATTCTTTTTAAAATTTTTTATTATCTATTTATTTATTGGATAGAGACCATCAGAAATCAAGAGGGAAGGGAGGGATAGAGAGGGTGAGAGACAGAAAGACACCTGGAGCACTGCTTCACCACTTGTGAAGCTTTCCCCCTGCAGATGGGGACTGGGGGCTTGAACCTGGGTCCTTGCACATTGTAACATGTGCACTCGACCAGGTGCACCACCACCCAGCCCCATACTCTTAATTTTTAAAAATTATCTTTACTTATTTATAGGATAGAGACAGCCAGAAATTGAGAAGGGAGGAGTGGATGGAAAGGAAGAGAGACAAAAAGATACCTGCAGCCCTGCTTTACCACACCTGAAGCTTTCCCCCTGCAGGTAGGGACCAGGGGCTCTAACCTGGGCCCCTGGGCAATGTAACATGTGCTCTCAATCAGGTGTGCCACTACCTGGCCCCCTGAATGCCTTGTATTGATGATACATGATTATCTAGCACATTGTAGTGTCACCACATGTAGCAATCCTTCATGTATCCATGACATTGTACTGTACTTCACATTCTGTAAAATCCACCTGACCAAGTGTGCAATTCAGAGCCTTTTAGTACATTCACACAGTTGTACAACCATCATCATTACCTAGTTCCAGATTTTATTATTATTTTCACCAAAGCACTGATCAGCTCTGGTTTGTGGTGGTGGGAGAAGATTGAAGTTGGAACTTTAGAACCTCAGGCATGAAAGTCTCTTTGCATAACCATTATGCTATTTACCCCTGCCAGCAAATATTTTTCATCACCCCAAAAATAAGAAAACAAACTTCTTGGTGGGGCAGGGTGGTGCCTCACCTAGTAGAGCACACATGTTATCATGAATGGGAACCTGGGCTCAAGCTTCCTAGTTACTGCCTCTAGGGGGGAAGCTTCATAATCAATGGAGCAAAACTATAGGTGTCTCCCTTTCTCTCTCTCTTTCTCTTACCTCTATCAAGTTTAATGAGAGAAAGGAAAAAAGAAAGGAAGGAAGAAGGAAGGAAGGAAGGAAGTCTAATGGGGGAGGGGGGGCAGCACAATGGTTATGTTAAAAGACTTTAATGCTGTGGTCCAGGAGATGGCACAGTGAATGAAGCATTGAATTCTCAAGCATGAGGTCCTGAGTTCAATTCCTGGCAGCACATGTACCAGAGTGTGTCTGGTTCTTTTTTCTCTCACCTATCTCGATCTCTCTCTCTTTTTTTTCTTTTACCAGAACACTGCTCAACTCTGCTTTATGGTGGTGGGGGACTGAACCTGGGATTTGGTGGTGCTTAGGCATGAGAGTCTCTTTGCATAACCATTATGTTATCTACTGCCCTCTCCTCCTATCTTTCTTATTAATAAATAAAATCTAAAAAAAAATAAATAAAATAAAGACTTTCACCCTGAGGCACCAAAGGTCCACGTGGTTCCAGGTGGTGCTCAGTCCTCAGCATCACCATAACCCAGAGCTGACTGACCAGTGCTCTGGTCTAGCTCTCTCTGTGTGTCTTTCTCTCAGTAATTCTCTCCTTAAAAAAATTCATTAGCAGTCATTTTATCTTATCTTATTTTATTTTATGAGAAAGATAGGAGAAGAGAAAGAAAGAACCAGACATCACTCTGGTATATGTGCTGCCAGGAATTGAACTCAGGACCTCATGCTTGAGAATTCAATGCTTCATTCACTGTGCTACCTCCCAGACCACAGCAACCACTTTCCATTCTTATTTATTTTTGCTACTTTCTATTCTCAGCTTCTCTCATATCCTAGAACTGATTAACCTTCCTGTCTCAGTTTATTTGCTTACTCTAGATGTTTATTTCTTCTATTTTGTCTCTTAAACTTACTTTATTTACCTTTTTACTTTTTTTGAGGGGTTAATAGATTACACTACAGTTGTTGACACATGAGTACAATTTATTTGCTTTTTAATTTTCATTTTTTAAAATTTTTACTATCTTTATTTATTGTCTAGAGAGGGAGAGAGACAAAGAGACACCTGCAGCCCTGCTTCACCACTCATAAAGCTTTCCTCCTGCAGGTGGGGACTTGGGGCTTGAACCCGGGTCCTTGCTCATTTTAATAGGGGCGCTCAACCAGGTGCGCCACCACCTGGCCCCATGAGAACAATTTCTATCTTCTTGTGATAAGTGTCTAAAAAATCACTGCCTTTTTTTTAATTAGGGGGGGGATTAGTGGTTTATAGTAAATACAGTTGTTGATACATGTGTAAAATGTCTGTTTTCTACTAAAACACTTTTACTCTCAACTTGTGCTACTGCCTGCCCTGTCATTGTCCTTTTTTATTATGGAAGTCCTAGCAAGTAAACAGGGGTTCTTCTGAAGCTCTAGGAACACATGGACTCCACTTAGCTTACTCACCATTGTATCCCTGAACCCACTATAGTGCCTGGCCCATATTAGGCATTCAATATGATAGAAACATTGAATTAAGGGGCTGAGTGATAGTACACCTGGTTAAGCACATATGTTACCATGTTACAATGCACAGTGACCTCGGTTTGAGCCCCCCATCCCCAACTACAGGGGAAAAGCTTTGCAATTGGTGAAGCAGGGCTGCAAGTGTCTAGCTCTCTCCCTCTTTCTCTATCTCTTGATTTCTGGCTGTCTCTATCCAATAAATACAGATATATTTTAAAAATGTATATAAAAAAGCAATGTTAAATTATTAAATCAGAAGTTGGGCTGAGGAGGTTATACAATGGTTATGCAAAAGATTTCCGTGTCTGTGGTTCTGAGGCCCCAGGTTTAGTCCCACACCAAAAAAGTTAGAACTGAGCAGTTTTTTTCTCCCTAAACCTGTTTAGCCTTTTTTTTTCTTTCCTCCAGGGTTATTGCTGGGCTCGGTGCCTGCACCATGAATCCACCGCTCCTGGAGGCCATTTTTCCCCCTTTTGTTGCCCTTGTTGTTGTAGCCTCGTTGTGGTTATTATTATTGCCCTTGTTGATGCTATTCGTTGTTGGATAGGACAGAGAGAAATGGAGAGAGGAGGAGAAGACAGAGTGGGGGAGAGAAAGATAGACACCTTCAGACCTGTTTCACCGCCTGTGAGGTGACTCCCCTGCAGGTGGGGAGCCGGGGGCTCGAACCGGGATCCTTACGCCGGTCCTTGCGCTTTGCGCCACATGCGCTTATCCCACTGCGCCACCGCCCGACCCCCGCTTGCTTTTTTTTTTTTTTTTTTTTTTTAACATAGCTATTATGTATTTATTTTTACCAGATCACTTCTCAGCTCTGGCCTATGGTGGTGTGGGGGACTGAACCTGGGGCTTGACAGCTTCTGGCATGAAAATCTCTTTGCATAAAGTTATGCTATACTCCATCCCCTATTTTCTCATTGATGCAGTGTTATTTATTTATTTATTTATTTACCAGATTATTGCTCAGCTCTGGTTTATGGAGGTCAGAAGTTTGAACCCTGGACTTTGGAGCCTTAGGCCTGTGAGTCTTTTTGCATAACTCCCCCATCCCTAGTGTGTCCTTTATTTTTGCACAGTACTGAACTGCAGTTGTTCCTCTTCTATTACTATGGTTTGGCTTCTTTGAAACTGAATTCAATGTAACTTTTCTTTTATTTCTTCTTCTTCTTTTACCACAGCACTGCTCAGCTCTGGTTTATGGTGGTGCAGGGGATTGAATTTAGGACTTTGGAGCCTCAGGCAAGAAAGTCTCTTTGCATAACTATTATGCTATCTACCTCTGCTCTCAGAGTAACTTTTCTTACTGTATTTTTTCACATTATTTATTTGAATATGATGACTTCACACAAAAAGTCATTCGTTATTTAACCAGTAAAGTGGGTTTATTCAGAAACAAAACACAAAACACTTGGTGGGTGTAGTTTTATATCCTAAATCAATGGACAGCATCCCCTTATAAATAAATCCTTTGGAGAGGCTGCTGGTTGAAGGAACTTCTCTCTTCCTTCTGCTGTGGTAGGGAAGCAACATAACTTCCTGTTAAGAGAGCAAAACATAATGTTTACAAGTGATGCATTCTTGATTGTGCAGGAATCGGAACTCTCAGCTAGCATCCTTATTTTTCAATTACTTTTTTAAAAATTGTTTTATTTATTTATCAATGAGAGGGATAGGAAGAGATAAAGCACCAGACATCACTCTGGTACATGTGCTGCCAGGGATTGAACTCATGACCTCATGCTTGAGAGTCCAATGCTTTATCCATTGCGCCACCTCCAAGACTACATTTTTCAATTACTTTATTTTCCTAGAAGGCAGAAGATAACTCACTAGGAGAGTGGACACTGTACCTTGCCCAAATACTGGGCTTTGAGCCTGTGACCACCATTTGGAAGCGTCTTGCAAAAGAGGAAGCAGGGATGTTGGTGATACACCTGATGAAGTACACTTAATACTATGTGCAAGGATCTGGGTTTGAGCCCACGCTCCTCACCTGTAGTGGGGATGCTTCATAGGCAGTGAAGCAGGTCTGCAGGTCTCTCTCTCTCTCGTCCTACCAAATAAAATGGGGAAAAAAAAAAAAAAAAGAAAAAATGGCCACCAGAAGCGGTGGAATCGAAGGCAAAAAAAAAAGGAAGTTTCCTGAACAGTGGAACTGTTTTCTGTTCATCCATGTCCACCACACGCGGTGACCTGGGACCTGGGACTTGAACCCGGGTCCTTAAGCATGGTTCTTCTTCTAGCGTTTGCCCTTCTTCAGTAGCCAGTCAACAGCATCAGGTTGAGCCTGATGTAAAGTTTCGAGACCTCCTTTGAATCTGGAGAGGTGGCAGTCGTTGACTATGTGGGTCATAGCCTGTCTGTAGCCGCAGGGGCAGTTCTGGTCGTCTCTGGCTCCCCAGCGATGGAACATAGCGGCTCACCGGCCATGGCCTGTTCGATAGCGATTGAGGAGGGCCCAATCATAAGCATGGTAATGTGTATGTACACCACCACCCAGTCCTTAATGACTTTAGTATTGCATTTTAGCTGTTCACCTACTTAAATTAAGCCCTAAACAGAAGTTTTGATCCACTGTCAGCAAAGTTCAAAGTCATAACCGCTTAGTTTGCCCTCACAAAGGCTAAAAAGCCTGAAAAATGCCTAAATTTCGTAGGAATCCTGGGATGGGGAGCCTCCAAACAGCACGTCCACCAGAGGGTGCTGTGAGGGCAAAATTGTGCCGGGAGGGGAGCTTGGCCAACGACCCTCAGAGCCAGGTAGGCGTCTCGGGTAAATCAAAAAAATTTTTTTTTTTTTTTGCTGGTGTTTCCTTCCCACCCCCACATACATACATCTCATAAGTGGTCTCCCCCCCCCCAATTTTGAATAATTAGCCACTCTAGAGCACTTAAAGAGGGCTTGCTTTGAAAAGACGTCTTGCTCTGTGGTTTCGACCACTCAAGTTACCAGCAGGCCTGGGCTGGGAGGTGGGTGAGAACCTCTAGGCGTCAGTAGCCGGGGCGCCGCAGGGACCGCGAAGGGGTTAACCCGGCGGGGGGGAGGGGGCGGGGGCAGGCGAGGGAGGGGGCGCGGGCGGCGCCTGCGCTCTGCCGCCCTCCATTGTTTCCACGGCGGCGAGCAGCGCCGGAGAGCGCTGCCCGGGACGGAACGGGGCTGCGCGGCTGGCGTGGCTGGCGGCGGCTGGAGCGAGAGCGCGACGCGACGCGATCGTGGCTCAGCGAGCTCCGCCTGGCTGCCCAGCGCCGCAGCCCGCCCGAGGCCTGGAGGGCTCCGGGCCGCCGTTCGTGGTCGCCGCGTCTTGAGGCTGGGGACGCACCCGGCGCCGGTCGCCCCTAGCCCTCCTCCTCCGCCTCCTGCCGGCCGGGCGGCCTCCTCCGGCGCCTCCCTGCGCTCGCCGCCGCCGCCTCCCCCTTCCCTGCGGCTCCCCGGCTTTCGGGAGCCCGGGGGCGGCCTGTGGCGCGCCGAGTCCGCGCCGGACTGCGCCTCTGTGGACCTTGAGGAGAAACATGCGTTTGGCTTGGGTCATTTTCGATTCTTAGTTTGGGATCCCCGCCCGCCTACCGCTTCCGCCCCGCGGGGTTTCTTGCCTTTTCTTTCTTTCTCTCTCCTTTTTTTCCCCTTTGGATTTTTTTCCCCCTTTTTCTCCATTCCGACTCCTTTTTGGACTCTTTCTCCCCCCCCCTTTATGCTCGCCCAACCTTCCCCCCGCTGCTGAGAAGTGGGGGAGGGTCTCGGCCTCCAGGTTCCCGCCCCACCGGGACCCGGGCGAGCATGGGGGGCAAGCAGAGCACGGCGGCCCGCTCCCGGGGCGCCTTCCCAGGGGTCTCCACCGATGACAGCGCCGTGCCCCCGCCGGGAGGGGCGCCCCACTTCGGCCACTACCGGGCGGGCGGCGGGGCCATGGGGCTGCGCAGCCGCTCGGTCAGCTCGGTGGCTGGCATGGGCATGGACCCCAGCACTGCCGGAGGGGTGCCCTTCGGTCTCTACACCTCGGCCTCCCGGGGGACCAGCGACTCGGAGAGGGCGCCCGGCGGCGGAGGGTCGGCGTCCGACTCCACCTATGCCCATGGCAATGGTTACCAGGAGACGGGCGGCGGTCACCATAGAGACGGGATGCTGTACCTGGGCTCCCGAGCCTCGCTGGCGGATGCTCTACCTCTGCACATCGCACCCAGGTGGTTCAGCTCGCACAGTGGTGAGTCGGCGGGTGGCGAGGCCTCGGGGACCTGGTGTGTGTGTGTGTGTGTGTGTGTGTGTGTGTGTGTGTTGGGGGGCGGGGGGGGCGAGCAGGGAGGGAGCGCCTGGCGGCGCCGGCGGAGCTTCGGAGGTGGTTTGCATGACCTGGATCGATGGGTCTGTCTGCCTAGCTGTCGGTTCCCGAAGCCCAGGGATGAATGAATAGACCGCCCCTCCTGGTATCCGAGGGGCGTCCTGCGAGGCCGTGGAGCCCCGCGCTCGGGGGCTCGAGCGTCTGCTCACTTGTGGATGGGCAGAGTGGAAGCTGCCGATGAAAGTCTCATTTCTTGGCATCATCACCTTCCTCAGAGGAGAAGTCGTGTCTGGCTGATGGCTGCGTCGTCCTTTCGGCAGCTGCAGCTGCAGCATTGTCTCGCTTAAGCGTTAGCAGAGAGAGAGGATTCAATTTGACCAAAGGGTGTTTCCCAAAGAGTGTGAAAAGAAATACAATTGGGGGGCAAGTGGTGTTTGGGTGAGGGCTCTCACGCTTGCTGGGAGAGGGGGATGCTCAATTGTGCCACACTGCTGGAGATCAGTTTGAGTCGTTGAAAATGAAGCAGCCAGCTGGCCGCTGGCACAGACAGGTGTGGCCCAGTAAATGGAGGGCTCCACCAGGCCAGAGATCCTCCCTGGGAGGCTTTGCAGGACCAGGGCTTTGGTGGCCTTGCTGCTTACACAAAGTAGGCTTGGCTCTCTGACAATCACATACCTCCATCTTTTTTTCTTTTTCCTTTTTTCTTCTTCCCCTCCATGCTAAATTATTGGCCTTTTAGTAATCTGTTCCATCTTTTTGTAACAGAAGTGGGATTTTTATTGCAAAACTGGGATCCTGATGGGAAGAGGACTGTCCTAAGACTCTGGGGTGAATTTATTTTTTTGAACTTCTGGTGACAGGCCAGTGAAAAAGCTGGGTGTGAATTTCCCAGGCTCTGATTAGCAGGAGCTTCTAGAGGAAAACAGGTCTGTTTGCTCAGATAATCTGAGAAGCCAGGTTAGGCTTCTGGAAAATTGGTCAAATGGGGTGTGGGGCTTTTGTTTGCTAATTGGCAAGTTGCAGTGGAGAAATTAATGTAGTCAAAGTCTGGAAAAAATTAAGTTATAGTATAGAAGAAAGATTGTTTGGGGAGGGTTTATCTTTTAGGTCAGTGCTTTAGCTATTTCACATTGTGAAATAGGTTAGATTTTTAGAACTCATAATTTCTGGAAATAGGCCCCCCATTTCTAACGTAGTGTAACACTTGGAAGTGACTTTTGCATTGATAGGATGGTGGTTTTTAAAAAATATTTATTTATTTATTCCCTTTTGTTGCCCTTGTTGTTTTATTGTTGCAGTTATTTTTATTATTTAATTTTTTATATTTATTTATTCCCTTTTGTTGCCCTTGTTTTATTGTTGTAGCTATTATTGTTGTTGTTGCTGCCGTTGGATAGGACAGAGAGAAATGGAGAGAGGAAGGGAAGACAGAGGGGGGGAGAGAAAGACACCTGCAGACCTGCTTCACCGCCCATGAAACTCCCCTGCAGGTGGGGAGCCAGGGGCTTGAATTGGGATCCTTATGTTGGTCCTTGTGTTACTACTTGACCCCCTTGAATCAGGATCCTTATGCCCGCTGTGCTACCACCTGACCCCCTGTTGTTGCAGTTATTATTGTTGTCATTGTTGGATAGAACAGAGAGAAATGGAGAGAGGTGGGGAAGACAGAGAGGGGGAGAGAAAGATAAACACCTGCAGACCTGTTCACAGCTTTTGAAGTGACCCTACTATTGGTGGGGAGCCGGGGACTCAAACTGGGATCCTTACGTCCTTTGCGACTCCCAGGATGGTGTTTTAATCTTTGGACAAATTAGATTTTGGAGCATCTCTAAGCCACATGCAACTACCTTGAATGAGACACAAGGTATACATGACTTTGTCACTTTTAGACATTTAGTCCTGCTTAACTATCTTGAAATTAAAAATCTTTCCCATAAAAATTAGTTCAGAAAGAGTCAGCTGTAGCTGTAAAATGATGTGGTTAACTTTTTAAAATAACTATCATTAGTATTTCATTTGAAACGCAAAAGCATTATAGAAGGTTCTCTAAAATCCAGATTTGCATGTTGCAAAACAAATGTAATCTTTAGAAAGCATGTCTGGGAAAGGAGTAACCTTGCTAAAATTTCTTAATCTGTTTCTTACTAGAAGCTTCTTTGTCCTCACTCCATTATCAGGCTCTCCTTTACAAGCACACTGAGCTTATACTTGGTTTCGAAAATTCTTGGCTTCTCAACTGTGAAACCTTAGTGTAATTTTTCTTTCTAATCTAGTTGTGATGAGGGTGAAGAGGTTTACTCACCTTAGGACATAAAAGACATTGGAGATGTACTGATTCCTATCTTGGGGAAATGTACCCCTGTGACAGCAACAATCCTATAAATCAACATTTCTACAAAGTGGTAATGAAGTTAGAAAAAAGAAGGAAGAACCATTATATCTAATTAATCCTTTTGAGAAAGTTTTTTTGTTTCCCTCTTTCATTCTTAGTTTTGTTTGTTTGTTTGTTTCCCAGAGCACTGCCTATTAACTCTGGCTGTGGGTGATTTTAGGACTGAATCTTAGACTTCTTGCATGCAAATCCTGTGCACTGATGCTGTACTTCTCCCTGCCTCGAGGAAAGGAAATCTAAAGTGTATGTAAGGACTGTTATTAATGTTTTAGGCAGTACCTTCTTTTTAAAATTTATTTATTAATGAGAAAGAACCAAATCAGCAATCTGGTTCATGAAATTCCAGTGACCCCACTCAAGACCTCATGTTTCCAAATTCAGTGTTTTATTTACTGTGCCACTTCCTGGGCTACTAAATAGTACATTGTTTATACCACAATCTTGCCCTTTTGTAAGACTTTGAACATACGTGGACCTGCCCAGTGAACCCCTCACACATTTCTAAATGTTCTTGGTAGGGGAAGGAGGGACCACCCTCACAGAGAACCACCAATTTCCTGATTAAGTCTTTCAGTTAAATAATTAGGTTTTTTTTGAACTGTTAATTGAGAGCAACTTTGTTTCTAGTCTTTTGTGATGGTGGTTCTTTCTCAACTCTAGAAACAGACTATGGGTTTTTCCAGGACATCCCTCTCTTCATTGCTGTGAGAAGAGAAACTTTTGTAACTTTTGAGTGAGGCCCAAGCAGTTTTTTGCTCCATTGTCTTGAGTTAGAAAGGTAAGAATATCAGTGCACAATTGGCTGAATGCCTGGAGTTGATAAGATACTGTTGCTTGTGTTTTCAAGGTGCTTTTAGAACTTTTTTTAAATTTTATTTTACTTTCATGAGAGAGAGATAGGGAGAGACAGACAGACAGACAGATATGCCAAAACACTGCTTAGCTCTGGTTTATTATAGTGGTGTTAGGGATTGAACCTGAGACCATTGGTACTTCAGGTGTGAAAGTCTTTTGTATAACTGTTGTGTTATCTCCCCAGCCAACTTTTAGAACAGTCTCTCTTTCTACTTTATTGGATAAGACAGAGAGAAATGGGGGGGGGGGATAGATAAACACCTCAGGAGGGGGTAGATAGCATATTAGTTATGTAAAAGAGATTATCATACCTGAGGCTCACCAGAGCTGAGCAGTGCTGTTTTTAAAAAAAAAAAGGGGGGGGGGTAGTTGGGTGGTAACACAGCAGGTTAATCGCATATGGCGCAAAGCGCAATTGCCCGGCTTAAGGATCCAGGTTCCAGCCCCCAGATCCCCACCTGTAGGGGAGTCACTTCAAAAGCAGTGAAGCAGGTCTGCAGGTATCTATCTTCCTTTCCCCCTTTCTCCATTTCTCTCTGTCCTATCCAACAACGATAGCATCAATAACAACAATAATAACTACAACAATAAAACAACAAGGGCAACAAAAAGGAATAAATAAATATTTTTAAAAAAAGATTGACACCTGCAGACCTGTTTCACTGCTTGTGAACCCCTCCTCCCTGCCCCCTCAACCCCCTTGCAGGTGGAGGTCACGGGCTTAAACCTAGGTCCTTATATATGGTGATGTGTGTAAAACAACCCCATGCCCCCACCCCCACCCCCACTTGTAGAACTCCTGATGGAAATCAAAAACAGTTATCAGTGAAGTAAAGGATTTTTGGTGTTCATGACGCTTCTCAAAGTTAATGTATCAGTTAATATAGAATACTGGGTTTCTAGATCCTCTCTGTATCTGTGGCCTTGGGTGAAACACATCTCTCTTAAGGCTTATCTTTGTTATATTTACAAAATGATGTGGTAGTCCACACCAGTCTGCAAAAGTTGTTTGCCAAATCCTGTATGGATACACAGTAGTCACATTGATCTCCTATTAGTACCTACTCTTGGCTATGCTGCAATCCTCACAAGGTCTGTCCTCTATGCCTGGGATGCTTTTCCTTCTATTCTCACTTGACTAACTCCTTTCAGTCCCTTAGTACTCAAATTTCTCTTCAGAAATCTCTCTCTCAGATTTATTTATTTAGCCTCCAGGGTTATTGCTGGGGCTCAGTGCCTGCACCATGAATCCACTGCTCCTGGATTTTTTCTCCTCCATTTTTCCCCCTTTGTTGCCCTTGCTGTTGTAGCTTTGTTGTGGTTATTATTTTTGTTGTTGGTTGTTGGATAGGACAGAGAGAAATGGAGAGAGGAGGGGAAGACAGAGGGGGGAGAGAAAGATCGACAGCTGCAGACCTGCTTCACTGCCTGTGAAGCAACTCCCCTGCAGGTGGGGAGCCGGCTCGAACCAGGATCCTTACTCTGGTCCTTGCGCTTTGTGCCACGGGTGCCTAACCCCCTGCGCTATTGCCCAACCCCCAGATTTATTTTTTAAACCCTTTTTATTTATTATTTATTTGTTTATTTTACCAGAGCACTGATCAGCTTTGGCTTATGGTGTTGTGGGGAATTGATCCCAGGACCTTGGAACCTTAGGCATGAAAGTCACTTTGTATAACCATTATACTATCCACCCCTACCTCTCTAAGATTTATTTGTTTGTTAATGAGAAAGGCAGATGAGAGAGAGAGAGAACACCAAAGTATCACTCTGGCACATGGGATACTGGGGTGTTGACCTCAGGACTTCATGCTTGAGAGTCCAACATTTTTTTTAATATATTCTTTTTTTAAAAAAAGATTTTATTTATTTATTAAGGAGGAGAGAGAAAGAACCAGACATCACTCTGACACGTGTGCTGCTGGGGATCGAACTCGGGACCTCATACTTGAGAGTCCAAAGCTTTACCACTGCGCCACCTCCTGGACCATAGTTAGATACTTTCTAAGAGAATTCATATAAATCTTCATTTCCATTGTTCCCAGATGGTAGATTGACCCAGCAAGAGTGTCATTCATCATCTTTTACATGGAACTCAAAAAAAATTTTTTTTCCTTCTTCTATAGCTAGGCCTGAGCCATTCTGTCTTGGTCCTGAGGTTTGAAGTTGTTCTGAACAGAAGGTAATTGTGGCAGTGTCCTTTATCCTTCTGTGCTTGTCTTCCCCCGATTTTTCTTCTAAGGCACAGCTGCCTTTGGCTGTCTGTGCTACAGAAGAGCTTACTGAGTTGCATTCTCTTTCATATAGTCTCAGCCAGGCAGCTAGACAAGTCAAGATCTTAGTATGAATTCTGCCTATGAAGTGGACAGAATACCAACTTTTCCCCCTTACTGATCCAAAAGTATGAAACTTTTTTGTGTGTGTATGTAGATAAACTGTTGAACTGAGACACTAATGTACTCAACTTGTGTTTATTGAGTGCCCACAACATACTAGACCTGTGCAAAATACAGGGAATACAGCTTTTTATAAAGTTAATGAACATTACTTTGTTCTTCCATCTTTACTACCTTTTTAGAAAGGAACATGAATATTGCAACTGGTAGTAGATTTAACTTTCTTTATCAGTTCCTCTGTTTAATAAATACATTCAGGTGTTTATCAGTGAAGCTACTGCACAGATGATATTTCCTTACTTCATTTATTTTCCCCTAAATTCTACTTCTGGGCTGGGGTAGGTGATCAAGTGATCTTTTCTTTGCTAGTAGCCACCAGTGAAATCCACTTCTCCTTGTGGCCATTTGTTTTCTTCCTTCCTTCCTTCCTTCCTTCCTTTATTTTTTTCTTTTCTTTTTTTCTGCTTTAGTTAGAGACAGAGAGACATTGAGAGGTAAAGGGAAGATAGAAGGAAGAGAGGAGAGAAAGACACCTGCGGCAGTGCTTCGCTCCTCATGAAGTTCCCCCCAACCCCGCAGGTGGGAGCAGGGGCTTGAACCTGGGTGTTTGCACATGGTAGCATGTGCAGTCGACTGGGTGTGCCACCACCTGCCCAGGTGATCTTTTCTTTGTGGCTCCAGTTTACTGCCTACTAAGAAGTTCCTCATGCCTGAAAACAAGTGTTCCTCTATCTTCTCAGTGAGGTTATCAAAAAAAGAAACCATTTCAAATTCTCCCTGTATGTTTTTAGCCTCCTTAGGGTCACTTTTCTTTCTGGTCATTCAATATTGTTTTCTAGAAGCATGAACCACCACTTTTATGACCCATTTCTGTAAAACTTACCCCAGGCCACAAGTGTCTATAGGGAAATACAAGGAACGGTTCTCTCCTTTGATTTTGTGCGTGCCTCTGAGCTCTACTGCACTGACTCTGTAGTAACATTTTAAATATATATATTTACCAGCAGGGCTGTCATTGGGGCTCGGTGCTTGCAGGACTTTACTGCTCCTGGAAGCCATTTTCTTTCTTTCCTGTATATATAGAGAATGAGAGACCAGTAGAGGTAGAGAGGACAAGGGTAGGAGAGACATTGTAGCACTGCGTGACCATTGGTAAAGCTGCCCCCACCCACAGTTGCTGTGGTCATCTGGTGGCAGAGGACTTGAACCCCAGTCCTTGTCCTTGATAACTTGTATGTTCTATTTGGTGAGCTACTTGCTGGTCCCTTAAATAATTTTAAACCCTGTCAACTGTGGTGATTGTACTGTCATTTTTCCTGGAATAATTGTTAAATCTATGTTAAAGGAATTTGGACGGTAGCTCAGTGGGTTAAGCGCATATGGTGCAAAGTGCCAGGACCCCCGCATAAGGATCCCAGTTCAAGCCCCCGGCTCCCCATCTGCGGGGGAGTCGCTTCACAGGGGGTGAAGCAGGTCTGCAGGTGTCTGTCTTTCTCTCCCCCTCTGTCTTCCCCTCCTCTCTCCATTTCTCTCTGTCCTATCCAACAACGATGACATCAATAGCAACAACAATAATAAAAAAATAATAAAAAATAATAATAAAAATAATAAAAAAGGACAACAACAATAAAAAAGGGAAAATAAATAAATATTAAAAAATCTATGTTAAATTTGAATTTTTATTAATTAATTAATTAATTTTTACGAGAGCACTGATTAGCTCTGGCTTATGGTGATGCACGTAATTGAACCTGGGACTTCAGAGCCTCAGACATCAGAGTCTTTTTGTATAATCTTTATGCTATCTACCCCCACCCAATTTTTTTTTTTTTTTGCTAAGCAAAGACATTAAAATAATGCTTCATGCTTAGAGATGTTATGTAGACTTTGACTGTAAGATGGTATCTTAGTTTCTCTTTCTTTCCTTCCTTTTTTTTTTTTTTTACCAGAGCACTGCTCAGCTCTGGTTTATGGTGGTGCAGGGGATTGAACCTGGGACTTTGGAGCCTCAGGCATGGGAGTATGTTTGCATAACCATTATGCTATCTACCTCTGCCCTTCTTTCTTTCTTTCTTCAACAGGACAGAGAAAAATTGAGGGGGAAGGGAGAAATAGGCAGGGAGTAAAAGAGACACCTGCAACACTGTTTCACCACTTGTGAAGCTTCCCCCCTTCAGGTGGTGACCTGGGACTCCAACCTGTAACTTGCACACTGTAACATGTGTGCTCAACCAGGTGAGCCACAGTTTTTTTTATATATATATTTATTTATTCCCTTTTGTTGCCCTTGATGTTTTATTGTTGTATTCTTATTGTCATTGTTGTTGGATAGGACAGAGAGAAATGGAGAGAGGAGGGGAAGACAGAGAGGGGGAGAGAAAGATAGACACCTGCAGACCTGCTTCACCGCCTGTGAAGTGACTCCCCTGCAGGTGGGGAGCCAGAGGCTTGAACTGGGATCCTTACGCCGGTCCTTGTGCTTGGCACTACCTGTGCTTAATCTGCTGTGCTACCACTGGAATCCCCAGTTTCTTCTTTTTTAAAGATTTATTTTATTTACTTTGAGAGAGAGCATGAGCCAGAGTATCACTTTGGCACATGTGATGCCAAGGACCGAACTTGAGACTTCGTGTTTGTTAAGTTCAGAATTCTACCACTGTGCCACCTCTTAGCCTGAGGCAATCTTAATTTCTAAAGGATACATTTAGGAGTGTGTAGTCAGTTAGTTTAGTCTTAGTGGAATAGACTTATTATAGTATAGCTCCAGCTTTTTTATTGGTAGTCCCTGTAGCCCTTTAAAAAGCATAACAATACCAAAGTTGGTTTATGGCATGGGAAGACATTTAAATCAGATCACTCAGGTGATTCGGGATAGATATAAAAAGGAACCCAAGTTCATGGACTCCAGCTAATTTGATCTTTTTGTCCACATTTTTCAGTCCTTTGTAGATCTTTTAATTTGTTTCCCTTTCAACCATTTCATCTGCTGAGATGATGGTTTTCCTTAGAGAGAGCTACTAGGATTCATTTATCCTGATGCTGGCTTAAGAACTCTGGGAATCCTACAAGGATTTGAGGGAGCTCTTGGGATTCTAACCTAAGCCAGTGACATCCTTGATCTACTATAAATACAAATTATCTTTCTGTAATATTCCACTCTGTTTAGATAATAGGTACTTTTAATGCCCTCAAAGGTATAACATGATCTGAAGCAGCATTTCATTGTCCACTACTGTCATATGCATCCCCAAATACTCATGTAACATAGTAAATTATTAGATTTTCTCAGTCCTGGTCATATAGGCTGAGACATTTATACCACTGCACTGGGGAACTATAGGCAGGTCTATGAGACCAGTGATAAGGGCTGGCCTGTCAGCCTGCTGCCTTCCATCTTAATATCTGACAAGTCCAGTCATGTTGGCTGTGTTTAATTCATCCATATCCTACCTCCTTTCAGCTCAGAGGCAGAGTGCAACATAAAAGGATAGCAAATCTAAGCTTTACCAGTATTAGGAGATACAGGAATTTCCTATGAAGTGGCAGACCCTTGAGAAATAGTATTATGAGCTGTTCTGTTTTTGCTATGGCTTTGGAAAACCTTTGGATTCTTCTATTGAAAATTTGTTTTTTTTAAAAAGTCTTTTTAATGAAACAGTGTGAGTCACAAAGCAGCTACTCCTTTTCATAATAGCAATTCTCACCAAGGGAATTTTTGGTAGCTGTTGGGGGAGGGATTTGAGTAGGTTGTGGATGATAAGTCTCTCAGTGGAATATAACCAAAAGGCTGCCATATCAGAACTCTGGTGCTTTCCGTGCTGACAGTGAGTGAGCTCTGAATTCAAAGTGCAGGAAAGCAGAATAGATCATGAGGCCTGTCTCAGTGAATCATTGCAGGATATGACCAATGAGGTTGGAGGTTCAACATTGAAACTCTCTTCATTAAAATACTCTGTGAGGCCTTGGGTCAGAGGGCCTGAGACCACTTACAAAGCAGAGCATCAGATTTCTGGATTAAGGGTTGGCTGTGGACTTAATAATGAGAATTTAAGAGTCTGGAGTGTGTTTCCTTTCCCATGTTGTGTAATGGTGGTATGGTACTTGGCATTGACCATGGGAATACTTTAAAAAGAGAGGACTGATACAAGTTCACCTAAAACCCTTAAGGTTTTAGGTCTAAAGCTGTTAAAATTACACCCAAAAGGAGCACATCATCCACCTAGTCATTTTTTAAAAAAATATTTATTTATTCCCTTTTGTTGCTCTTACTGTTTTATTGTTGTAGTTATTATTATTGTTGTTATTGATGTTGTTGTTGGATAGGACAGAGAGAAATGGAGAGAGGAGGAGAAGACAAAGAAGGGGAGAGAAAGATAGACACCTGCAGACCTGCTTCACCGCTTGTGAAGTGACTCCCCTGCAGGTGGAGAGCCGGGGGCTTGAACCGGGATCCTTCTGCCAGTTCTTGAGCTTTGCACTACCTGTGCTTAACATGCTGCACTACTGCCTGACTCTCCCACCTAGCCAGTTTTTATAGGATGATAAAAAGGAAATGTGAGAGGTACTAAAGTAGAGTTTGTGGCTGGAGAGTTAAGTGAACAGGTTAGAGCACAGACTTGCATGCCAAGTGGCAAGGTTTTTTTTTTATTATTATTTAAAAAGGAAACACTGACAAAACCATAGGATAAGAAGGGTACAACTCCACATAATTCCCACCACCAGAACTCCGGATTCCATCCCCTCTCCTCATAGCTTTCCTATTCTTTGACCCTCTGGGAGTATGGATCTGAGGTCATTGTGAGATACAGAAGGTGGAAGGTCTGGCTTCTGTAATTGCTTCCCCGCTGAACATGGGTGTTGACAGGTTGATCCATACTTCCAGCCTGTCTCTCTCTTTCCCTAGTGGGAAGGGCTCTGGAGAATCGGAGCTCTAGGACACATTGGTGGGGTTTTCTGTCCAGGGAAGTCTGATTGGCATCCTGCTAGCATCTAGAACCTGGTGGCTGAAAAGAGAGTTAACATATAAAGCCAAACAAATTGTTGACTAATCATGAACCTAAATGCTGGAATAGTGCAGATGAAGAGTTGGAGGGGGTCTCCATTTTGTAGATAGCTAGTAGGGATATTTTAGTTATATTCCAAAGGGCCTGTGGCTATACTAGTTTCTTTTTCCCCCTGAGCCTAACATCTGAAATGCAGGTAGATCCAGGTTATTGTCTGGGGAGATGATGTCATGGCTGGAAAAAGGGGGGGGGTGATTTGGAAGCTCAGAGCCTCAGACATAAAATTCATTTGCATAACCATTATACTGTCTTTCCAGTTCTTCATATATTTTGAATACATCCATATTCTCTGCAGTACTCCATTAGACAAATAAACCACATCCGTTCTCTTACTAATGAATATGGAAGTTATTTCCAGTTGCTTTGAACATGCCTTTCTTTTTTAATTTTTAAAATTATCTTTATTTATTGGATAGAGACAGCCAGAAATCAAGAGGGAAGGGGTGATAGGGAGAGACAGAGAGACACCTGCAACAATGCTTCACTACTTGCAAAGCTTTTCCCCTGAAGGTGGGGACTGGGGGCTCGAACCTGGGTGCTTGCATATTGCATGTATGTTCAACCAGGTGCGCCACCACCAGCCCCTGGGTGCCCAGGTTCTATCCCTGTCAATGCTATATGCCAGAGCTAATCAATTTTTTGGTATACCTCTCTCACAAAAAATAAATTTATTTAAAAAGGTGATATTAAAAGTTTAGAGTTAGCCAGGATGATGATATCAACATCCTAAATTTCTGTCCTCAACCTCACTGTTTTTCAAACCTGATTTTTGACTATTTCTAATTTCTGTGATTTACTTTTATCTTATGTAAGCTGCAGACAGGGGAAAGGCAGAGTGGCTATCACAACTGTGTTAAGATTTGCTTTCCTTCAAAAAGTCGTAGCTGTATCCACTTTGTGTTTTCCTGGCTTTGTGTTGTTCTTCAAAGTGCTTACCAGTTTCAGGTCTCTAGAGCTCAAAAATAAAGGGGAACAGGAAGACAGCGTTTGATGCATGAGAGCCAGCAATAACTAACAGAGAAAAGGGCACTTGCACAAATTCCCCTGGGAGAGGGAATTCTGTGTTTCTATCTAACCTTCAAAACCAACTTTAGCCAGCTTTTTTGAATAAGGAAAATGTCATAGGAGTGAGACAACTACTTTTTCTTAGGTAATATAGTGGAAGTTCAACAATTTAATTTGATGGCTTAATTACAAAGAGTCTTGCATAAGGAGTATACAAGATATTTAGGGGAGAAAAGGTGGTCATCACGTCTGTAAAATGGCAGGGATTACTTCCCAACCAAGCTTTCCCCTGAAAGTCCTTAGGGTACATCTTGTCATGGGACACAGGATGGAGCCTGACCCTTCCTTTTCCTGCCTATTCACTTTTAATAGACAAACCCTAAAGTTTCAGTCCTGTGATTGCTAAATGGAAAAGTCACAGGGGTTGTGCTATTTCCATTTGGGTTTCACTAGCTCATTTCAGGAAGTCAAATAGTGGAGTGATTCTGAATAGGAGCTCTGGTCTCAGAATCTGTCTTAAAAATGAGCTATTTCAGGCATTCAAAAGAGATAATAGAGTTACCTGTCAAACAGGTTAATAAATTAAAGCATATAGTTTCTGATTATAATTATATGTACTCCATTTAATTTCTATTTTTCTCCTTCCCTCTTCTAAAGTAACCACTGCTCCAACTCTCCTGTGTTCATATGTATATGTATATGTATATGTATATGTATATGTATATGTATATGTATACACACACACATATATATATACACATATATATGTATTCTGTTAATTTAAATAAACTTTACCATCTTTTAAAACTCTAGTCTTTTTTTTTTTTTTGCCTCCAGGGTTATTGCTGGGGCTCGGTGCCTGCACTACAAATCCACTGCTCCTGGAGACCATTTTTTTCCCCTTTTGTTGCCCTTGTTGTTTTACCATTGTTGTAGTTATTATTATTCTTGTTGTTGTTGCTGTTGTTGGCTAGGACAGAGAGAAATGGAGAGAGGAGGGGAAGACAGAGAGGGGGAGAGAAAGACAGACACCTGCAGATCTACTTCACCACCTGTGAAGCGACTCCCCTGCAGGTGGGGTGCCAGGGCCTCAAACCAGGATCCTTACACTGGTCCTTGCACTTTGCACCACCTGCGCTTAACCCTCTGCGCTACTACCCGACTCTGTCTTTTTTTTTTTAAGACTTTCTTTTTAAAAATTTTTTATTTTTATTTATTTATTTACTTATTTTTTTAAAAAATATTTATTCCTTTTGGTTGCCCTTGTTGTATTTATTTGTTTATTGGATAGAAACAGACAAATTGAGAGGGAAGGGGGAACAGAGAAAGACAGACATCTGCAGCACTACTTCATCACTCGTGAAGTTTTCCTCCTGAAGGTGGGGACTGGAGACTCGAACCTGGGTCTTCATGCATTGTAACGTGTGCACTCAACCAGGTACACCACCACCCGGCCCCAACTCTAGTCTTTTTTTTAAAGACTTATCTATTAATGAGAGGAGAGAGAGAGAATATCAGAGCATCATTCTGGCATATAGTATACCACAGATCCAACTCAGGGCCTTTACCTGAGAGCCCAACATTTCATGTACTGTGCCACCACCTGGACTACTCATGCTTCTATCCTTCCATAGCCATATATCAATATGTCATTCTAAATAAATCAATCCATTTTATCTTATTGCTTTTTTATTTTTACCAGAGCACTGTGCAGCTCTGGCTTATGGTGGTGCAGGGGATTGAACCTGGGACTTTGGATCCTCAGGCATGAGGGTCTCTTTGCATAACCACTATGCTATCTACCCCTCCCCTGTATATTTAATTTTATACTTTGATATCATTAAGTATTAGTCATTGTTCAGACATTTAATTCAAACATGAAATGCATGTTTATGCTTTTTGCCCACATTTATAACAAATGGTTTTGTATCATACCGAATATATCATATGCCAAATAATTTTATATAATTATACTAAATGATTTTATTTTTTAAAATATTTTATTTAGTTTATTTTAGTGAGAAAGTAGATACAGAGGGAAAGATATCAAGAGAGAGAAAGCGACCAGAACACTGCTCAGTTCTGGCTTATGGTAGTGCTGGGGATTGAACCTGGGACTTTAGAGCCTCAGGCTTTTGCATAAGTATCTATCTCCCCAGCCCCTGAGTGATTTTATATCATTAAGTAATGGTATTGTGTATTTAAACATAATGCAACCATTTAATTCAAAATTTAATTCAAAAATGCATGTTTATGCTTTTTATATTTATATATTTATATATAAATTTATATATTCATCTGTACTAGTTTCTGTGAATTGGTGTTTTCTTTCTTTCTTTCTTTCTTTCTTTCTTTCTTTCTTTCTTTCTTTCTTTCTTTCTTTCTTTTCCTTTTTTTATGTGACACTGGGGAATGAGCTAAGGGTCTCATGTATGCATGATACTGCTGAGCAGTCTTCTAGACCCAACTTCTCATCCCTTTATTTAGAGAGAGAGAGAAGATACCTCAGCACTGAACCCCAATGATAGCCCTGAATTTTTTTTGCCTGTATCTTTAAGTCCTTAATTGGTGGAGAATTAAATTATTTGAAAGGAGTAAGGAGATATTTCTCTTCATATGAATCTGGAGAGGAGTGGTAGTCTTTTCTAGTGATTTGCAAAGCCTTCTCTATCATTCATCTGGTTCAATGTATGTGTTCTGTTGCATTGATCAATTTGTCTGTCCTTGTGCTAATACCATCTTTATTAGTATAGCTTTGTTGCCCTATGTAGAAAGAAAAGTCATTTCTTGGGGGGGCAGATGGGGGCACACTTGGTTAAGTGCACACATTATAGTGTTCAAGGGCACAGGTTCAAGCCCATGGTCCCCACCTGCAGGGGGAAAGCCTCATGAGTGATGAAGCAGAGCTGCAGGTGTCTCTCTGTCTCTCTCCCTCTCTTTCTCATCTTCCCCTCTCAATTTCTCTTTGTCTCTATCAAATAATAAAAAAGAAAAGAAAAATCTTTTTTGTTACTCTTTTAAAAAAATGCACTCTCTGAAACTTTAAAAAAAAATATTTTATTTATTATTAATGAGGAAGACAGGAAGAGAGAGAGAAAGAACCAGACATTCACTCTGGTACATGTGCTGCTGGGGATTAAACTCAGGACTTCATACTTGAATCCAATGCTTTTATCTACTGCACCACCTCCTGGATCACCTGAGTAAAGCTTTCTAGGGCACAAATGAGGCAGTCTGGATGGGATCAACAAAATAAAATCAGAGTATCAGGAAGTGCTTACTGTTTATAGCTCATATTCTTAATGACAGGATGTCTGGCAAACCAACCCTAATGCACAGTTTCAAAGTTTTTTTCTACTATAGTGCACAAACAATGACATTTCCCTATGTCTTTGTATTGCAGACAGCAGAATAAACAGTTTTCTGTGCTACAGACAACAATAAAAAACAGCAAAAACTGGTTAGCTATTTTTGGCACTTTTGCTTCCAGATAGATTTTAGAAGCAGCTTTGTCAACTTCTGTGTGGCAGAAAAGCTATTAAGGTATTTATTGGAATTACATTGAGTTTATTACCATCTTTATAAAATTCTCTATGAATCTATTGGAATGAATTTATGGACCAAACAATATAGTTTTTTTAAAATATATACTTTTAATTTTATTTTTGATTCATAAGAAATGATAGGAGAGGGGCCAGGCAGTGGTGCACCTGGTTAAGTGCACACACTACAGTGCGCAAGGACCCAGGTTTAAGCCCCTGGTCCCCACCTGTAGGGGGAAAGCTTCATGAGTGATGAAGCAGGGCTACAGGTGTCTCTCTGTCTCTTTCCATCTCTATCTCTCCTTCCCCTCAATTTCTCTCTGTCTCTATCTAATAAAAATAAATAAAGTTAAAAAAAAAAGAGGGGGTTGGGCGGTGGCGCAGTGGGTTAAGCGCACGTGGCGCAAAGCGCAGGGACCGGCGTAAGGATCCCGGTTCGAGCCCCCGGCTCCCCATCGCAGGGGAGTCGCTTCACAGGCTTTGAAGCAGGTCTGCAGGTGTCTGTCTTTCTCTCCCCCCCCCTCTCTCTGCCTTCCCCTCCATTTCTCTCTGTCCTATCCAACAACAAAGCAACGTCAACAATGGCAATAATAACCGCAACGAGGCTGCAACAACTAGGGCAACAAAAAGGGGGAAAAATGGCCTCCAGGAGCGGTGGATTCATGGTGCAGGCACCGAGCCCAGCAATAACCCTGGAGGAACAAACAAACAAACAAAAAAAAGAAATGATAGGGGAGAGAGAGAAAGAACCAAACATCACTCTGGTACATGTGCGGCCGGGGATTGAACTCAGGACCTCATGCTTGAGAGTCCAATGCCTTATCCACTGCGCCACCTCCCAGACCACTTTTTTTTTTTTTAATATTAAAGAAATCTGAGAAATAGTGGTCTTGAGGGGTGGTGCAGTGGAGTAAGCGTTAGATTCTCAAGCATGAAGTCTTGTGTTCAAGTCCCTAGCAGCACATGTACCAGAGTGATGTCTGGTTCTTTCTCTCTCTCCTCCTATCTTTCTCATAGATAAATAAATACATAAAAAATAAATAAAATCTTTCTAAAAATCTATGAAATAATTTCAAACTTGAAGAAAAATTGTAAAATTCATACAAATAAATTCTGCATTTCCACCACCCAGGATCCCCAGTTTTTAGAAAGATATGATTGAATGTCCACTACACTCATGTACAATGGAGCTCAAGTTGCTTTATTTAATTTTTGTGCAACAAGGACTAAGCAGAAGTGTGATTTCACCACTCTGGGCCATTTGTTCATTCCCGTAGAGTGACAGAGAGAGGGAGATACCACAGCATTGGAGCTTACTCCTGTGTCAGCATCTCCCATGTGGTGTTGGGAAGTTCAAGGTCTTTTTTTTATTGTAGTAATAACTACAATAAAACAAGGGCAACAAAAGGAAATAAATAAATAAAAGAAAAATAAATACCTCAGGAATCCCCTAATTCTTTGCCTTTAAGGTGAGACTAATGGTACATTATCTAATACATAGAGCTTTTACATGGATTAAATGAATTTATACCATACTCACATAGCTCAAAACAGTGCTCAGCTGGCAGGAGTAGATAGTGTAAAGGTTATGCAGAGACTCCCATGTCTGAGGCTCCAAATTCCCAGGTTCAGTTCCCAGTACCACTATAAACCACAGCTGATCAGTGCTCTGATAAGGAAAAATAAATAAATTAATTTAATTAATGAAACAGTGCTCAGCAATCAGCTAATATAATCTTTCTCCCTTTCTTAGTTTTTTTTATTTTAACTTGGGCCAGGACTTTGTGCATTTGTAATTTCATTGCTTTCAAACTTTTTTTTTTTTTGGTTGGAGGATAGATAGCACAATGGTTATGCAAAATAGACTCTTATGCCTGAGGCTCCAAAGTCCCAGGTTCAATCCCCACCCCTACCATAAGCCAGAGCTGAGCAGTGCTCTGGTTAAAAAACAAACAAAACCAACTTTTTCTTTTTAAAAATTTTTAAAAAAATTTATTTATTTTCCCTTTTATTGCCCTTGTTTTATTGTGGTAGTTATTATTGTTATTGATGTTGTCATTGTTGGATAGGACAAAGAGAAATGGAGAGAGGAGGGGAAGCAGAGAGGGGGAGAGAAAGACAGACACCTGCAGACCTGCTTCACCGCCTGTGAAGCGATTCCCATGCAGGTGGGGAGCTGGGCCTGTCCTTGCGCTTCGCGCCATGTGCACTTAAGCTGCTGCACTACCGCCCTGTTTGCTGTTTTATCTTTAAAACTTAGATTTCGGGAGTCAGGTGATAGCATAGCGGGTTAAGCGCACGTTGTGCAAGGTGCAAGGACCGGCGTAAGGATCCCAGTTCGAGCCCCTGGCTCCCTACCTGTAGGGGAGTTGCTTCACAAATGGTGAATCAGGTCTGTAGTTGTCTGTCTTTCTCTTCCCCTCTCTGTCTTCCCCTCCTATCTCCATTTCTCTCTGTCCTAACAACGATGACATCAACAACTACAACAATAAAAAATAAGGGCAACAAAAGGGAAAAAAAAACCAACAACAATTTAGATTTCACGTCTTTTCCAATATCTGAAAAAATTCTCAGCCATTCCTGTCAAATTTTTCCTAATATTCTCTTCCAATCTCCCTTTTGGAGATACTACATGTCATATGTTGAACCCTTTTATTGTATCTTTAATTCCATCCTTAATGTTTCTTAAGCTCGTTCATATTTTCCAACTCTTAAGTGCTACACTCTGGGTAATTTAATTTTGACCTTCCAGTACACTGATTATTTTATTTTTAAGAGATTTACTTGCTTATTAATGAGAAAGAGGACCAGAGCCTCACTCCTGCATATATGATGCTGGGGATAGAACTCAGGACCTCATGCATGAAAGTTCAGTACATTAGCACACTGCACCACCTCCACTTCTTTATCTGCTTTTTAAACCTATCATTGAATAGCATCTTAAATTCCTTGGAATAACTTGGTGGGTTATTTCCTTAGTGCTTTGAATTGTGTAAAAACACATAAAAATGAACAAATCACCTTATAGTTCTTTGGTAACTAGCTGTTTTCTGTTTTCATCCTGCTAAAAGATTCCACGAAGCCATATCACTGACATTATATTGTTGAGCAAACAAGTACAGGGAGACAGGAAGCTGGAAGCCCATTATCATCTTATTCTCTACTCCCAGAGGAAGAGCAGCTCCTGAGTCATGTAGGGAAATCTTTTAGTGCTATACCTCTTGGGGGCTCACAGCTGTGGCAAGAATTCATTTCTATAGCAAGGGAAGGCTTAACTCTTCCCTGTACTCAGGATATGCAGAGGGACATTACCTGATAAA
>NW_026647695.1:0-32711 GCF_950295315.1 Erinaceus europaeus | reverse complement strand
ACAAGCAGTGAAGTAGTTCTGCAGGTCTCTCTTTCTATGTCCCTTTTCCCTCTCAGATTATATATATATATATATATATATATATATATATATATATATATATATATATATATATATATATATTGTGTGGGGCCAGGTGGTGGCGCACCTGGTTAAGTGCATGTGTTACCAAGCCCAAGGACCCAAGTTCAAGCCACGAGTCCCCACCATTACGGGGGAAGCTTCATGAGTGGTGAAGCAGTGCTGCAGGTGTCTGTCTCTCTCCTCTATCCCTCTCCCTCTCAATTTGTCTCCGTCCCATTAAATCATATAAAAAAGGTAAAATATGGGAGCTGGGCGGTGGTGCAGTGGATTAAGCGCACATGGTGGAAAGCACAAGGACCGGCATCAGGATCCCAGTTCAAGCCCCCAGCTCCCCACCTGCAGGGGAGTCGCTTCACAGGTGGTGAAGCAGGTCTGTAGGTGTCTTGTCTTTCTCTCCCCCTCTCTGTCTTCCCCTCCTGTCCTATCCAACAACAATGCCAGCAATAACAACAACGACAATAACAACGAAGATAAACAACAAGGACAACAAAAGGGGAAAAAATTAAAAAGAAACTTAAAAAAAGGTAAAATAGGGAGTCGGGCTATAGCACAGCGGGTTAAGCGCAGGTGGCGCAAAGCACAAGGACCGGCATAAGGATCCCGGTTCGAGCCCCGGATCCCCACCTGCAGGGGAGTCGCTTCACAGGTGGTGAAGCAGGTCTGCAGGTATCTATCTTTCTCTCCTCCTCTCTGTCTTCCCCTCCTCTCTCCATTTCTCTCTGTCCTATCCAACAATGACAACAACAGTAATAACTACAACAATAAAACAACAAGGGCAACAAAGGGAATAAATAAATAAAATAAATATTAAAAAAGGTAAAATATTAAAAGGAAAAACATTAAAAAATAGCCACCATGACTGGTGGATTCGTTATACAGGCACGGAGCCTCGGTAATAAACTTAGTGGCAATAAAAACGAATGAATAAATGAAGTGGGAAGAGAATGAAGGAAGGAAGGAAGGAAGGAAGGAAGGAAGGAAGGAAGGAAGGAAGGGTAGGAGAGAAAGAGAGAAGTTCAGACTCATTAAAGCAAGTACATTGACGACCCATTGTGACTCAGGAGGCCTGTCAGCCAGGAGGCAGGGAGACCAGATGACCCCGGGCCTCCTGCTCCACAGCCCTGGCCCCACCTCCTGGTTTCCAGCCCTTCCTTCCACCTGGATAAATGCTCCTTGAGACAAATGAGTGATCTGAGCGGTGCCCCTGCCTCTACTGCACGCTTCCTGTCATGGGGGAGTGTGATGGTTCATAGTAAGTGCAGTTGTTGGCACATATGTAAATGTCTTGGTTCTCTGCAAAACACTCTCACCCCCAGCCTAGGTTCTTCCTCCAGCATCAGGCACCAGGACGTGAAACCCCCTCCACCACCACCCTGCCCCCAGTGTCCTTTACTTTGGTGCAAGACACCAAACCCAGTCCGAGTTCTGCTTGGTGTCTCCCCTTCTGCTCCGATGTCTCCACTTCTGTCCGTGAGTGAGGTCAGCCCATCTTCATCCTGCTCTTTCTGGCCGATCTGACTTAACAGGATTCCTTCAAGCTCCATCCAGGAGGAGGTGAACAAGGTGACTTCATCAGTCATAGCTGATGTAGAATTCCCCTTGTGTATCTAGACCACAACTTGCTCACTCACTCTCCTGTGGTTGGATATTGTGCATTTTAATAATAAGCACTTTTTACCCCTTCCTGCTGCCAGAGCAGTGATTCATCAAGGAGAGCACAGGACTTGCACGTATGAGACCTCAGATTCGAACTTGAACCCCATTTATGATGAAGGCACATTATTCTGGTTTTCCTCTCTCCCCCGAACAGCCACCCAGCTTATGGCTGGGCCTTCCTGGTGCCAGCACTATGAGTCCACTGCTCTGTTCAGTTATTCCCCCGATTCTTTGCCCCTGATTCCTTCTCCCTCCCTTCCTTCCTTCCTTCCTTCCTTCCTTCCTTCCTTCCTTCCTTCCTTCCTTCCTTTGTTTCTTTCTTTCTTCCTTTCTTTCTTCTTTTCTTCTTTTTTCTTCCACTTTCTATAAGACAGAGAGACATTAAGAGGGGAGGGAGAAGTAGAGAGGGAGAGAGAAAGATAGACGTGAGAGAGATGGAGGACCAGGGTCCTGTTCACCTCTGGTATAGTGTGGTGCTACAGATGAACTCGTACCCTCTGGGCCTCGGGCATGCAGATTCTGTGCTCCAGGAGGCTGAGCTAGGGCCTCACTCCCGTTGACTCCCTCGTTGTTCCATTCTTGTTCTTTCCCTTCTTACTCCTCTTTCACTCCCTCTTACTCTTCCTTTTCTTGTTCTGGTATTCAATGGGACTTCACCAGGCTGACTTTTTCAGATAGAAAGAAAGACAGAGACAAGAGACAGAGAGACAGACTACCAACTGAAACCATGATCCTCCTCTTGCTTGTCCCTTCCTTTCTCTCCTCCACCCACTGCCCTTGTCCCTTGGGGTCTGGGCTTCCCTGAGAAGCACTTATCTGTCCCCAGTGGGCTAAGCCCCGTGACATTTCTCCTTAGCACCGGAGCTGCGTGGAGAACAGTCTGGCTGGCTTTGCTGGTTGCCTTTGGCTGTGAACTCTGTTCCAGCCCTTGGTCTTGCGATAGAGCGCCAGCCAATACTGAACTTTCTGTCTCTCTTTCAGTGTGGGCTTTTTTATCTCCCCTCCTAGAAACCCACTCTTCCCTCGTCCCTTCCCCCCAATTCAGTTGTCTTTCCCTCGGGTAAAAGAAAATGATTTTCAGTCCCGCTCAGGCTGGGGCATGCTTCCAAGGAACAAAGCCAGGCTTGCAGGGCACAAGGCAAATCCAGCCCCTCCACACCTATTGTGCTTGGAGAGGTGGGGCCGGGGGTGGGAGCGGGCAGGGCCTCTTGGCTCACACATTTCTTTCTTTCTTTTTTTTGCCTCCAGGGTTATTGCTGAGGCTCAGTGCCTGCACCATGAATCCACTGCTCCTGGAGGCCATTTTTTTCCCTTTTTGTTGCCCTTATTGTGGTCATTATTGTTGTTGTTGATGTCATTAGTTGTTGGATAGGACAGAGAGAAATGGAGAGAGGAGGGGAAGACAGAGAGGGGGAGAGAAAGACAGACACCTGCAGACCTGCTTCACTGCCTGTGAAGTGACTCCCCTGCAGGTAGGGATCCGGGGACTTGAACCGGGATCCTTATGCTGGTCCTTGCACTTTACACCACCTGTGCTTTTTTTTTCCTAAAAAAAAAAAAGCAAATGTGTTTTTTTCCCCCTGAAGCACAGCTTCTCCCCTTCCTCCCTCCCTCCTTGACTTCCATTCCTTCTTTTTCTCTATTTTTGCTTCTTTCGTTAGTCAAGAGCACGACACCGTAAGTGAGTACCTCCTGGCCTGATTCTGCCTCCCCGGCCCCATTGGCTGTGTGACTGAGGAGACAGCTGTCCCTCTGTGTGTGTGTGCCAGTGTTTCCATCCGTAAGGATGGAGGAGAGTGACAGTCACTGCTTCCTAGGCATGGTGTGAAGATGATATGAATGGATACTCACAGAGTGCTTAGAATCATAGTAGATAAAGAATCATCATCATTATTTTTAAAATTTATCTTTATTTATTGGATAGAGACAGACAGAAATTGAGAGGGAAGGGGGTGATAGAGAGGGAGAGACAGAGAGACACCTGTCAACACTGCTTCACCACTCATGAAGCTTTCTCCCCGCAGGTGGGGACTGGGGGCTTGAACCTGGGTTCTTGCACATTGTAACACGTGTGCTCGACCGGATGTGACACCACCTAGCCCCCCCATAGAGAATTATGCTGGCAAATTAAGCTAAAATAAAACCAGGAATCCAAAGCCAAGCAAGCCTAAAGCGTGTAGATCAGTACAGAGAGTATCAAAGTCATCTGGTAGCAGCCCTGGCAGAGGACACATGCTGCTGCCTGCAAGGACCTGAGTTCAAGGCCTGGTCCCCACCTGCAGGGGGAAAGCTTCACAGGTGGTGAGGCAGGGCTGCAGGTGTCTCTGTCTCTGCCTCTCTATCTCCCTTTCCCCTCTTAATTTCTCCCTGTCTCTATCCAATAATAAATAAACAAAAATATTAAAAAATAAAAAAGGGGAGATGGGCGGTAGTGTAGGGGGTTAAGTGCACATGGCGCAAAGTGCAAGACCGGCGTAAGGATCCCAGTTCGAGCCCCGGCTCCCCACCTTCACAGGCAGTGAAGCAGGTCTGTGGCGCCCAACGTGTCCCGCACTCACGCCCAGCCTGAGGTCCAGAAAAGCCGCCCAGACACAGGTAAGTGGCATCCGCCCGCCTCTGTGGCCCCGCGTCTCCCTCCATCATGGGAATTTTTTCGTTTTATGAGGAGGTGTCCCAGTTATTATCTCCTTCTGCCCTGGGACAGATTCACGCTGTCACAGATGGTTTAATTTTCGCTATCCCTTGGATTTTTATAACTGTGGTCGCCACTTACAAGATATGTACAACATGGTCTGCCATGAGGATAAGTGACCTATCTGACCTATCAGGTGTCTATCTTTCTCTCTCCCTCTGTCTTCCCCTCCGCTCCATTTCTCTCTGTCCTATCCAACAACAATGACAACAGTAACAACAACAATAATAATGATAAACAACAACAAAAAAGGAAAAAAATAGCCTCCTGGAGCAGTGGATTTGTAGTGTAGGCACCAAGCCTCAGTGATAACCCTGGAGGCAAAATAAATAAATAAATTAAATAAAATAAAAAAGGAACATATTTCAGTGTCCTTAAAATGCTTCTCTAGGGAGCTGGGCAGTAGCGCAGCGGGTTAAGGGCACGTGGCGCAAAGTGCAAGGACCGGCTTAAGGATCCGGGTTCCAGGGGAGTCGCTTCACAAGCGGTGAAGCAGGTCTGCAGGTGTCTGTCTTTCTCTCCCCCTCTCTGTCTTCCCCTCCCCTCTCCACTTCTCTCTGTCCTATCCAATAACAACGACAGCAATAACAACAATAATAACAACAACGATGAACAACAAGGGAACACAAGGGAAAAAAATATCCTCCAGGAGCAGTGGATTGTAGTGAAGGCACTAAGCCCCAGCGAGGCAAAAAAACAAACAAACCACAAAAACCCCCCTCTTTACTATGATTTCTAACAGCTGCGCAAGTGGTGCTACAGTAAGTGACCTGTGAACCTTTTGCTGTGGGGATTCTGCTGCAGACTGTTCTGTACCCAGAGGTGGGCTTGCTGGTGTGCACTGCGCTGCTGGGACCCCGCTCCTTCCTCCCCCTGCAAGTCCGCTCTCCGCTTGTGATTCTCCCTGCCTGCCCTGCGTAACCAGCAGCCTCCATTTCTGTCCTGGCTTCATCTGATTTTCGCTTTTTTAGGAGATCTGCTGGCTGGCAAAACACCCGTGTAAGCAGACAACACGCACACACACACACACACCCCTCCAAATTAAATACGAGCGGAACCAAAGACCTGACCAAGCTGTTAAAATGCTTCCTTGCAACGAACAGGTTAAAGGCAGGAGCAACACAACGCAGGTACAGCCAATGGGAAAATCAAGCCTCCTCAGGGATTTGAATTTATTCCACTTTTATAGTCTCCAGAATACAGTTTTCAGCTTCTAAAATGTAAAGTCTCCTTTTTAAATCATATTTAATTATAGAGACAGCCAGAAATAGAGAGGGAAGGGGGAGATAGACACATGCAGCCCTGCTTCACCACTTGCAAAGCTTTTCCCCTGCAGGTGGGGACAGGGGGCTCGAACTCTGGTCTTCTCATTGTAACCTGTGCGCTCAAGCAGAAGCAGGTGCACCATTGCCCAGCACACCCCTCCCCCCCCAGCTTTCTAAAATTTGCGGAATCCGTTTGTCGAATTAGCAGCCTGACTCATTGGAGTTAGCAGCAGGGAATCCAATGACTGGTTAAAGTGCTCCCCCTCGTGGCTTCTTGGGAAACGACAACCTTGAATTTGCCCTATTAGGGGATTTGGTTTCCAAGTGATGGGTTCATAGGTTTGATCGTTATGTCTGAGAGTAGAACGACCTCCCATGCTACTACCAGCTTTTTATTATTATTATTTTTTATCAGCACTGCCAGGCCCAGGTTTATGGTAGTGCAAGGGACTGAACCTGGGACTTGGGAGCAAGAGAGTCTGTTTGCATAACCATTATGCTATCTACCTTGCTATCTACCTTACTATCAATTTTTTTTTAATTAATTAATTTATTTTTTGCCTCCAGGGTTATCGCTGGGGCTCGGTGCCTGCACTACGAATCCATTGTTCCTGGAGGCCATTTTTCCCATTTCGTTGCCCTTGTTGTGGTTGTTGTTGGATAGGACAGAGACTGGAGAGAGGAGGGGAAGACAGAGAGGGGGAGAGAAAGATAGACACCTGCAGACCTGCTTCACCACCTGTGAAGCGACTCCCCTGCAGGTGGGGGGAGCCCGGGGCTCAAACCAGGATCCTTATGCCGGTCCTTGCGCTTTGCGCCACGTGCTCTTAACCTGCTGCGCTACCGCCTGACTCTCCCCTGTTTATAGGTTTTCTACCACAGGAGCCTTTGGGCCTTCTAAAATCTATTACTTATTTGATAGAAACAGAGAGAAACTGAGAGCAGAGTAGACGGAGGGGGAGAAAGAGACCTGAAGCACAGCTTCACTATTTCACTGCTTTTTGTGAAGCTCCCCCCACCCACCCTGCTTGCAGGTGAGGGCTGGGGGCTTGACCTTGAGTCCCCGCTTGCTGGGAATACGTCATATATTATATATCTGTAAACAAGAAGCATTTGTGATGTTGTTCCTGATGGAGGTGGCCAGTGATGGTGGAGAGAGGGATCTGTTAGAGGCCTAGGCCCATCATGTCTGTGTGGGGATCCCAGGATTCCCTGACAGGGGCCCCAGTTGATGGGGTGGCCTGATAGTGACCAGAAGGGCCGTCATTAAAGTGTGCCCATTTCTCGCCCTTATCCAGCTCTTGTGGTCTTTACTTTTATCCAACAGGGTTAGGCTTAAGAGTGATTGAGGGTAAGAGTCTGGCGGTAGCGCAGCGGGTTAAGTGCATGTGGCGCAAAAGTACAAGGACCCGCGGAAGGATCCCGGGTTTGAGACCCCGGCTCCCCACCTGCAGGGGAGTCGCTTCACAGGCGGCGAAGCAGGTCTGCAGGTGTCTATCTTTCTCTCCCCCTCTCTGTCTTCCCCTCCTCTCTCCATTTCTCTCTGTCTTATCCAACAACAACAATAATAACTACAACAACAATAAAACAACAAGGGCAACAAAAGGAAAAAAAAGTGATTGAGGGAAGCAAAATAGGAAATAGGTGAGGAGGTATCTAGATCCAAGTGGAAACTATTTAAGTACTTTATGGTGTCTTTTTTTTCCCCCCCAATTGCTGTAGGCTGACTTTTCCCCGTAATATTTGTATCTATTTATTATTGGATAGAGACAGAGAAATTGAGAGGGGAGGGGAGAGGAGATTGAGAGGGAGAGAGGCAGAGAGACACCTGCAGCCCTGCTTCACCACTTGTGTAGCTTTCCTCCTGCAGGTGGGGACTGGGGACTTGAACCCAGGTCCTTGCACATCGTGATGTGTTCGCTTAACCAGGCGTGCCACCACCTTGCTCCTGTGGCATCTTTTTTAGGTCTTTCTACTTGCTGGCTGCACTTACTGAGTCATTGTAGACTATTTGCACTTTAAGCTATACATTTTTCCCAAACTTGTGGATGTGTACATCTCACGGGCCCTGGTCTATATCTAGGTTCTGTAACTTGTTAGGAAGGGTACATGATTGGAAAAAAAAAAAAGAAGGATTTGTTGGGAGCCGGGTGGTAGCGCAGTGGGTTAAGTGCGCAAAGCGCAAGGACGGTGTAACGATCCCGGTTTGAGCCCCCAGCTCCCCACCTGCAGGGGAGTCGCTTCCCAGGCGGTGAAGCAGGTCTGCAGGTGTCTGTCTTTCTCTCCTCCTCTCTGCCTTCTCCTCCTCTCTCCATTTCTCTTTGTCCTATCCAACAACGATGACAACAATAACAGCAACCGCAACAATAACTACAACAATAAAACAACAAGGGCAACGAAAGGGAATAAATAAATGAATATTAAAAAAAAAGGTTTTGTTGGAGATGTTACAGGACAGTTGGTGGTACCTGGGCAGTTTCTCATCTCCCAGTGACAGGCGTGTCTGCGAAACGCTCTTGGCCCCAGCTTGGATCCTTTTCCACCAGCCTGTACCAGGACCCCAAGGAAGGCCTCATTCTCTCCCCCCCTTTCCCAGAGTCCTTTGCTTTGGAGCAGCATGCCACATCTGGTCCATGTTTCACCTGGTCCACGATCACACCTGTTCACACTTGTTGTTTTATTGTTGTTGCTGTCATTGTTCTTCCTCTCTGTTTTTGTTTCTGACCTTCTGCCTCTAAGTGAGCTCATCCAGTATTTGTCTTTCTCTTTTCTGCCTTATCTCAGTTAACATGATTCCTTCAAGTTCCGCTCAAGATGATGAAAAGGAGATGAATTTATTATTTTGGGGAGCTGAGCAGTATCCTACTGTGTGGATAGACCTCAACCTTCTTATTCACTTATCTGTCGTGGGTTATCTGGGCTGCTTCCAAGCTACCACCGTTCAGACATTCCTACCAGGACATCTTATTCATTCATCTGTTGGGACATCTGGGTTGCTTCCAACCTACTGTTCAAACATTTCTACCAGACCATGCATAAGATTCCACTCCTCATGTTGCCTGCATTTCTAGCCAGTTTTGCTTATGTTATTTTCGCACTATTTCTCAGCCTAAAGGTATTATGCACTCCTGGTAGATTACATCCTTTTAAAAAATAAACTGTCAGGGCTGGGTGTTGGTGTACCTGGTTAAATGCACACGTTACACTGTGCAAGGACCGAGGTTCAAGTTCCCGGTCCCCACCTGCCGGGGGAAGCTTCATGAGTGGTAAAAGCAGTGCTGCAGGTGTCTCTCTTTTTCTCCTCGAATTCCTCCTTTCACTTCAACTGCTCTGTCTCCACTGAATACAAATACAAAAGTAAATAAAATATTAAAAAAAAACAAGATGCCTGTCTTGGTCCAAATGCACAGAGCTCTTATCTTTAATTCTGCCTCACATGACAGTACTATAGAAGCAGATTTTCAGCTGTTATGCCTATGCGGTGTCTCTATCCAGCCTTCACAAAGAGCCATTGTGAACCAGTAAAGGAGAAGTGCAGGGAAAGTAGGAGGGGACATGAACAGCAATTCCCAAAGATGAAAAGGCAGCCAGCCAAATGTTCAGTATTTCTGAAAATGTTCAGCTCCATTCTTGTCAAAACTTGTAAATTACATTGGCCCACTACTGCTCACCTGTCATGCCGACAAAAATCAAATGAAATTAAGTCTATTCACTGTGGGAACCAAAGGATGTAATTTGTAAGGAAGAACTTTGTTGTAATCATTTACTGAAATAAATAGGCAGAAAGTAAGCAGAGATCTCTCCAAGAAATTTTTTTTTTAAAAAACTTATTTTTAATTTTTTCCCCTTTTGTTGCCCTTGTGGTTTATCGTTATTATTGCTGTTTATCGTTGTTGGATAGGACAGAGAAATGGAGAGAGGAGGGGAAGACAGAGAGGGGAGAGAAAGATAGACACCTACAGACCTGCTTCACCGCCTGTGAAGCGACTCCCCTGCAGGTGGGGAGCCAGGGCTCAAACCTGGATCCTTACGCCAGTCCTTCTGCTTTGCGCCATGTGCGCTTAACCCGCTGCACCACCGCCCGGGTCCCTCTCCAAGAAATTTTTACACAAAAATATTTATTCATTAAGGTGTGGCTTCTAATAATGACAGATTGGGACAGCCAAAAGTTTAAAAGAAAGCTTAGTTAAATAAAGTCCCAGCTACTTAGTATGATATGTGGTCATGAAATCATACTTTGAAAACCGCTTTCTAATATGAGAACATTTTCATGCTTCTAAGCTAAAGTGGAGAAGGTATATAATATATCAACCTGGCATCTACCTATTCACCTGTGTCTTTATTTACTTATTGGATAGAAACAGCCAGAAATCACGAGGGAAGAGGGTGAGAGAGAGGGAGAGAGACAGAGAGACACCTGCAGTCCTGCTTCACCACTTGTGAAGCTTTCCCCCTGCAGGTGGTGACCAGGGGCTTGAACCCGTGTCCTTGTGCACTGTAACATGTGCGCTCAACCAGGTGCACCACCACCTTGCTCCTATCCGCCCATTTCCCCCACTTTATTGGAGGGCTAATGGTTTACAGTACAGTTGTTGACCAAAAGGCATGAAATCTCATTTGTCTTTGTTTTTTTTTTTTTTTTTTTTTAAGAAATTGGGAGCTGGTACTTACCTCCTAGAAAGCATATGGAAAAATATAGGTATAATAATTTGAATAGTGTTCAGATTATGGTTATATTTCTTTCTTACAATAAATGTGTATTATTTTCATGATAGAACATTGACATGATAGACCTTGACATGAAACATTAGTATTAGAATTCCTTAGTCTGAGGTCTTAAGTTAGGTAATATTGCATTTTCCATAAGAGAAAATAATCAATATCAGCAATTTCACCGTTAGCTGTATCAATAATTTGTCACTTTAAGATATATTTTTCTTTTTTTTAGAGATTAACATATGTATGTATATTTGTCTCTTCAGTGTGCTATTTTCTGTGTATTGAGAGAATATTTCCATTTATAGTTGTTTTATTCTTTGCTTTGGTTCATAATATAGGTCAGTGAAGTTTCTCAATTGGAATAGAAATTTTTATTTATTATTGGATAGAGGCAGAAATTGAGAAGGGAGGGGAAGATAGAGAGAGAGAGAAAGAGACAGAGAGACACTTCAGCCCTGCTTTACCACTCATGAGGCTTTCCCCCTGCAGGTGGGGACGGGGGCTTGAACTCGGGTCCTTGAGCACTGTAATGTGAGTGCTTAGCCATGGGCGCTACCACCTGGCCCTGGGATTTTTTTTTTCTTTTTAGATAGAGAAAGAGAGACAGAGAGAGGGAGAGGGAACGCGAGAGGGAGAAAGCTTCCTTCTTACTGTGGGGGCAGGGCACTATCCAAGTGAGTAATTTTGTGGAGCCTAAATTGGGAATGATTGAAATGGAGTCATTTGAAGAGTATGCTTCTTTTGGCTTGGGTCAGTGGCAGAGGAGATGGCTTGTGCTTTATGAAAGCATCTCATGATTCCCCCACTACTCTGCCTTCTTTGTAAAAAACGAGACAGTAACTGTGAATCATTGATGACTCGGAGCTCCCCTGAGACTTGCTTGAGTCAGTTCTGTCTCTCCGGACTCCTCCAGCTGTAGTTAAGTGTAACCTCCACTTCTGGCCACTGGAGGGCAGCAACCCCCCACTCAGAAGTCAGCCGGCCCCAGAATCTGTCTCATAGGTTGCGTCATTCCATGTATTGTACTTGAAAGGGAAAGGAAAAAAAAAAAAATTAAAAGGGACAGAAAAGAAACAACTTGTAGCATTTCCGGATCTTTCTTTTTCTTTATTATATTTTAGTATTATTAAAAAATTATTTATTGAATAGAGATAGCCAGAAACTGAGAGAGGAAGGGAGAGACAGAGACAGAGACACCTGCAGACTTGCTTCACCACTTGGGAAGCTTTTCCCCTGCAGGTGGGGACTGGGGACTTGAACCCTGATCCTTGCGCACTGTAATGGGTGCGCTCAACCAGGCGCGCCACCACCCAGCCTCCTTTCTCATTTTATAAGCCTTCAAGTGTAAGATTTTATAGGGCATAGATTGAAATGCTGAGAAACTTATAACTGCCACTTCTTCTTTTTTCAAATATTTATTTATTCCCTTTTGTTGCCCTTTTTTTTTTTATTGTTGTAGTTAACTATTGTTGTTATTGATGTCATTGATGTTGGATAGGACAGAGAGAAATGGAGAGAGGAGGGGAAGATAGGGGGAGAGAAAGATAGACACCTGCAGACCTGCTTCACCGCCTGTGAAGTGACTCCCCTGCAGGTGGGGAGCCGGGGGCTCGAACTGGGATCCTTACGCCGGTCCTTGTGCTTTGCGCCACGTGCACTTAACCTGCTGCGCTACCTACCACCTGACTCCCGTAACTGCCACGTCTGAGGGTTTCTTTTTGAAGAGAACAAAGCCCTGGATATGCACAGGCCCGTTGATTGCAGGCTTTCATGCACCTGTCGAGCCTCTGTTCACAGTGGCGCTTTGGTGACTTGGCATCCTAGGCTTCAAATCATACCGCAGGGGCGGCTCCCTGGAAGGAAAGCCTTCGTAACTCGGCAGAGGGCTCGGCAAAGGGGAGAGTCACCCTCATGAATCCGCAGTTGTATTCCATTCGATAATCGCCTCAGAAAAAGTAGTAACAACAACAACAATAAAAGGAACACTCGATTGTCTATTTCAAGGCAAGGGAAAATGTTGAATGTTGATGATCCGGCTTCCGTCGAAGCTAAAGGAGGAAAGAAGAAACACAGGCCCAGCAAGAATATTTCCTCTTGTCTAGCTAGAGGTGCAGATAAGGAACAGCGAGAAGACAGGCCGGGCGGCGGCTCACCCAGCTAAGTGCACATAGTACTAAGTGCAAGGACCCGTGCAAGGGTCTGGCTTCCAGCCCCCGGCTTCCCGAGCCGTGAAGCAGGTCTGCAGGTGTCTGTCTTTCTCTCTTCCTCTCCATCTCCCCCTCTTCTCTCAATTTCTCGCTGCCTTACCCAGTAAAATAGGAAAAAATGGGCTCCAGGAGCAGTGGATTCATAGTGCTGGCACAGAGCCCCAGCCATAACCCTGGAGGCAAAAAATAAAAACAAAAACAAAACAAAAAACCAAACAGTGAGCAGATTAGAGGGGCTGTCTTTTGTTTTGCACCTACCGATGATTCCTTTAAATTTTGTTTTAAATATATATTTATTGTATAGAGACTGCCAGAAATTGAGAGGGAAGGGGGTGATAGAGAGGAAGAGAGACAGAGAGACACCTGCAGCCCTGTGTCATCACTCGCAAAGTTGGCCCCCTGCAGGTGGGGACCAGGGGCTCGAACTCAGGCCCTTGGTGCATTGTAACATCTGCTTTCAGCCAGACACGCTGTCACCCGGCCCCCTGATGACTCTTTCTATTGCAACCCAAATACCGCTACCAGTAGGAACAAAGGAAAAGAAGCAAAATGACCAAAGAACGGCCACACGCACCTGGCCCTTGTTTGCACTCCCGGTACGGTAAGCTGAATGGGAGAAGCTTGTGTGCCGTGTTGTGATGTCTCTCTCTCTTTCTCTCTGTCTGTCTGCAAAACTCAGCCAGGAGTAGTGAAGTGCTGGCGAGGACCCAACAAGGATTAAAACGCAGATCTGGGGGTCGGGTGGTAGCGCAGGGGGTTAAGGTCATGTGGCGCAAAGCACAAGGACCAGCATAAAGACCCCTGTTCGAACCCCTGGCTCCCCACCTGCAGGGGAGTCACTTCACAGGTGGTGAAGCAGGTCTGCAGGTGTCTGTCTTTCTCTCCCCACTCTGTCTTTTTCTTTTAATTAAAAAAATATTTATTCCCTTTTGTTGCCCTTAGTTTTTATTGTTGTAGTTATTATTGTTGTTGTTGTTGTCGTCGTTGTTGGATAGGACAGAGAGAAATGGAGAGAGGAGGGGAAGACAGAGAGGGGGAGAGAAAGACAGACACCTGCAGACCTGCTTCACCGTCTGTGAAGCGACCCCCCTGCAGGTGCGGGGCCAGGGGCTCGAACTGGGATTCTTGAGCCGGTCCTTGCACTTCGTGTCACATGGCGCTTAACCTGCTGCCCCACCGCCTGGTCCCCTACCTGCAGTTATTTAGGTGCAGAAAAACGGTCAAAGGAGCAAAGACCGGCTAGTCATGGTGGTGGGAGCCAGGAGGCTTTAAGCTAGTTTCCAGCGCTCACTACATGTGTTCACGTTCAGGGGGAGGCGGGTCCCCTGGGAGGAGAGCAGAGTGGGCAGCAGAAGAGAGAAGAGTTCCCACCAGGCGCTCACTAAGTCAGCTTCCTAGCACCCACAGTCCCTGGTGGGATTGCCTGAGTCCATGGTCTGCTCTTCAGGCTGACGTCAGCCGCATGCTAATTACATTCATGTCCCATGAGATATACATGGACTTGGAAAAAATAACCAGCAGCAGCAAGCAAACTGTCTCTGTGACTGTGTGTGACCGTGGTGGTTACTACTGGCAGCCTGGGGGCACAGAAGTTTGGCACTGGGTGAGGCATAAAGCTACACCCTGCAAAGTGTCTAAGCGGTTTCAGTGGGTGTGCAAAGACAGTGAATGCATTCTTCTTCTTTTTTTTTTTTCTTGCCTCCAGGGCTATCACTGGGGCTCGGGGTCTGCACTACGAATCCACTGTTCCTGGAGGCCATTTTTCCCATTTTGTTGCCCTTGTTGTTTCCATTGCTGTTGTTGGATAGGACAGAGAGAAATGGAGAGAGGAGGGGAAGACAGAGAGGGGGAGAGAAAGACAGACACCTGCAGACCTGCTTCACCCTGTGAAGCGACCCCCCCCCCCCCGCAGGTGGGGAGCCGGGGCTGGGGCTCTGCTGTGCTACCTCCTGTCCCCTGAATACATTCTTTATGGATATGGGAGTGGGGCTGTTGTTGATTCTCTGATATGTAGCGTTACCGTTTTTGCCGTGAGGGCAGCTGCAGTGCCCGGGACTGGTGCTGTGAGACCCGAGGTAGTAATGGCATGCGTTTCCAATTATGTCCGGGCTGCGGAGAGAGGTGAATAGAGAGCCCCAACAGGTAGCCAGATTGCTTTATTTTTGTCGCCTTCGACAATACAAATTACCTTTGACGTTGGTTCTTGCTCTTAGTTTCTTTTGACCAATTCCCTGTTAGGTGTATGTGGGCCTGCTCGTCATTCATTTAAGGCAGTGCAATCCCCCCCCCCCCAAAAAAAAAAAATACAGCTGTGATGCAGAGAGCTCTGAGAGCATGAAGGGATCTCGGTGGAGCTCAAGGTCACCAAATACACCCACACTTCCCCTAGCACCTCCTTTTTTTTGCCTCCAGGGTTATTGCTGGGGCTTGGTACTTGCACTGCGAATCCACTGCTCCTGGAGGCCATTTATTTTGATTTTTTTTTTTTTTGATAGGACAGAGAGAAATTAAGAGGGGAGGGGAAGATAGATAGAGATAGGGAGAGAAATAGAGACACCTACAGACCTGCTTCACCACTTGTGAAGCGACTCTGCAGATAGGGAGCCAGGGGCTCGAACTGGGAGCCTTGCGCCGAACTGGGAGCCTTGCACCGGTCCTTGTGCTTCCACACCACCTGCGCTTAACCTGCTGCACCACCGCCCGACCCTCTCTGGCACCCTTGTGTCCTTCCATATGTTTCCTCTCATTGTGATACCTTCCTTGATACCTGTCTATGTTTATTTATCCTAAAGTCCCCCAGTGAGAGACAAAGCGTGCCTGGCAGGAACTGCAGTTTGTTTTCTGAGAAGCAGACTATGCCTCATCTCACTCTTGGAATGAGATGTTTTTCTGCCTTACTAATCAATGCAACTCATTAAAAAAAATCATGTTATTGGGAGGGGAGTCTTAATGATTTGGGATCTAGTTGTTGGCATGTGGGTACGATTTCTCATCTCACCACGATAGTTGTCTGTAAGACGCTCGCTCACACCCTCAACTTAGAGCCTTTTCTACCGTCCTGCCCCAGGACTCTAAAGTGCCCCCTTGCCCCAGCCCTTCCCCTGCCTTCCCTCCCCAGAGTCCTTTGCTTTGGTGAAATGCATCACACACACAATCCAAGCCTGGCTTTGTGTTTCCCCTTCCTGTTGCTGTTCCTTAGACCAAAAAGGGAAAAATGTAGATAGTTTTGTCTCCACCTTCCCTTTGTCATAGGTGGGAGGGCAGCCGTTGATATTTGAAAATAAACCTTGGCTGTTTTCATGTTTGAGTAAAAAAAAAAAATCACAGTGAGAGGGACTTTGCAGAGCTGAGAATTTCCTTGATGTTGGGGGCTGTATCATGTGCTTCTCGTGGAACGCTGCTAATGCCTTGGGCTGGAGTTCCATATTGCTTTTTAGGTGTATCTCTTGAGTGAATCAACTAGAAACTCCTGATATCTGAGTTTGATTTTATACCCAAGGACATTAGCTTTGCTCTTCTCCCTCTCCCTCTCCCTCTCCCTCTCCCTCTCCCTCTCCATCTCCATCTCCCTCTCTCTCTCTCTGCCAAGCCATATTGTCATGCAGGTGTGATTTCACTGTATTTGGACACTTTCATTCAGCTAGAGAGACACCATGGCAGTCCTGGATCTTCCTCCAGTAACATACGGTCCCTCCATCTGGTGCTGGGTTTGAATTTGGATCCTGTGCATGGAAACACACACGTTCTACCCAGTGAGCTCTCTCCCCAACCCCTTGCTCTTCTCTCTAAATGTTTCTGTCGGAACCAAATGAGATTTTGCGACTACCAGCTTTTCGTATTTTCACACAAGAGGAAGGTAGAGAGGCCTCATTGTAGGATCAAGTGTGAATGAACTGTTTGCTGGTAAAGGCAGTAGTTGGTAAAATCTTCTAATTTTTTTTCCTTTGCTCACTTAACAAAACAAAACATAAAACAGCAAACAAGAATAACATTGGTCCTCAAAATAAATTCCCCTATTAAGGGAAGATTAGGGTCAGAGAACCCTGACCCCCATTCCACTGGGACTATCTGAGACTGGAACTTTTGTAACCAGGACCCTTTGTTTTTGGCGCTGTCATTGAGAGGGAAGAAAATTTGGAGAGCACCCGAGGAGGAAGCCAGGCTCTTTGTTTTCCTTACCCAGAAGGAGGAAAGCAGGAAGAACACGGGAGGAAGTAGTAATAGATACAGACAGGGGCCTTAGAAAGTCTATAAAAGAACCAGCTTGGCCAGCTGTTTGCCACTTTGCCCAAATGACCTGTGCTTCTGTACTTGTGTTTTCATTTTCCCCAAATAAAGTTTGTAATTTCAGACCATGGCCCCAACTTCTTTGAGGAACATCCCAGGGTAAAGCAGACACGATGGGGAAGACACGTCTGTCCCATCTCCCAGCAACACTCCCCTCCAATGAAACCCACTTGAATTTTAAAATTATTATTATTATTTTTTTGATAGAGACAGAAATTGAGAAGGAAGGTGAGGTGAGGAAGAGGGAGAGGGAGAGAGAGAGGGAGAGGCACCTGTAACATTGCTCCATCACTCTTAAAGCTTCCCCCTGTAGTTGGGGACTGGGTGCTTGAACCCAGGTCCTTGCATATGGCTGTGTATGGTAATATGTGTGTTTTACCAGCTGTGCCACTGCCTGTCCCCTCAATTAGGATTTCTATTAAGAAGTAACATGGGGGGGCAGGTGGTAGCGCAGTGCGTGGAGTGCACATGGCACGAAGCGCAAGGACTGGTCCATAAGGACTCTGGTTTGTGCCCCCGCCTCCCTACCTGCGGGGGTGGCGGTGTGTGTGTGCGCGCGCGCGTACCACTTCACAGGCAGTGAAGCAGGTCTGCAGGTGTCTGTCTTCCTCTCTCCCTCTGTCTTCCCCAACTCCCTCAATTTCTTTCTCCTACCCAACAAAAACAACAGCAATAACAACAACAATAGCAACAACAACAAAAATGGAGAAAATGGCCTCCAGGGGCAGTGGATTCATAGTGCAGGCACTGACAGTGGATTCATAGTGCAGGCACTGAGCCCCAGCGACAACCCTGGAGGCAAAAAAAAAAAAAAAGTAACATAGGTTAGCAAGATGTTGGCTGGGACAAGAGGGCTGAATGAATGAATGAATGAATGGATTCAGTTGGTTTTTAGATGGTCTGGGGATGCATGGCTTCTGCCCCTCTCTCCGCTCCTTTATTTCTTGGTGCCTACAAGGCTGCCTCCCAGCTTCCTGCATTCCAGCCCCTCAGCACAAAGCCATGATCTCCCTAAACAAGTTTGTTCCTGGTTATTCTTCAGTTTCTCCCTGACACCCAGGAAGGACCCCGGCTGCCTTCAGTGGCTACACCTACTCCCCACATACCTTTCTGAGATGAGCCCTTGTGTTTCTACACAGTGCAGCACGGGGAGACCTCTCTATTGTTTCTTTTTTTTTATCATTTAAAAAACATTTAATTTAATTTAATTTATTTTTATTGTTGGATAGAGACAGAGAGAAGTTGAGAGGAGAGGGGGAGGTAGAGAGGAAGAGAAACAAGAGAGACACTAGCAGCCCTGCTTCACCACTTGTGAAGCTTTCCCCCTGCAGGTGGGGACCAGGGGCTTGAACCTGGGTCCTTGTGCACTGTAATGTGTGCACATAACCAGGTGCACCACCACCTGGCCCTCTATTGAGTCTTGCTCGCGATATTTCCCTCTGCCCTACCCTTCCCTTTTTGAATTTGTACCTTTATTCAAAGCTGGTCTTAAACCTTCCCTTCCCTAATAAGTTCTCTTTGATCACCAGAGATTTAAAAAAAAAAACAAACAACAAACAACATTGGATTTCATCTGACTTAAGCCATCATCAGATAAAAGACGCACTTAGTAGACATGATGCTGCTGATTTAGTTGGGATGCATCTCTTGTCTCTTTGAATTTTTATTTTCATCAGAAAAAGAAAGAAAAGCTTTTAAACTTAAACACAGACTTTGAAACTCCACATCACCCTTGTATATTCAAGCAAGTGCAAGGAAACTTGTAAAAACTTCTTCATGGGGGTTGGGCGGTAGCGCAGTGGGTTAAGCACACATGGCACAAAGTGCAAGGACCTCTCTCTCCGCAAGGACCTCTCTCTCTGCAAGGACCCGTGTAAGGATCCCGGTTCAAGCCCCTGGCTCCCCACCTGCAGGGGAGTCGCTTCACAGGCAGTGAAGCAGGTCTGCAGGTGTCTGTCTTTCTCTCCCTCTCTGTATTCCCCTCCCCTCTTCATTTCTGTCTGTCAAGAACAACAACAATAATAGTAATGACAACAACAAGGGTAACAACAAGGGCAACAAAATAGGAAAAAGTGGCCTCCAGGAGCAGTGGATTCCTAGTGCGGGCACCGAGCCCCAGCAATAACCCTGGAGGCCAACAAACAAACAAACAAACAAACGAAAACTTCTTCATATTCAGGATCTGACCCCTCAGGGTCTTCCGTCCACTCTGTCTCATCCTCTCAGGTCTCCATGCTGGTACTTTCTGGATCTTTCCAAAAGGTGTCAGTGCAAGATTTTTAGAAAACAACCAGGACACGAGGTCCTTCCATACAAAGACCGTCCACGGTTTGCAGACTCATCACAGGAGGCTTCAGTTACTGTGCTGCCACGCGGGCTGGACAGTCATGCCCACCATGATGTGACTGCTTCCTTAGTGACGATAAGGGGATTATGAATGTCAGATGATTAACAAAGGAGAAAGCAAAAAAAAAAATTGCTTAGGGGATGGGTGGTGGTGCATCCAGTCAAGTGCACTTTGTACTAACTGTAAGGATCTGCTCAAGAACCAGGGTTCGAGCCCCTGGCTCCCCACCTGCAGAGGGGATGCTTCACAAACGGTGAAGCAAGTCTGCAGCTGTCTGTCTTTCTCTCTCCCTCTCCCCTCTCAATTCTGTCTGTTTCTATCCAATAAAAAAGGGGAAAATGTCCACCAGGAGCAGTAGATTTGAAGTGCTGGCACTGAGCCCCAGCCATAACCCTGGAGGAAAAAAAAAAGTGCAACACAAAATCAATGAAATGTACCTTCTTGGGGAGTCACGCAGTGGTGCAGCAGGTTAAGTGCACGTGGCACAAAGCACAAGGACCGGCATAAGGATCCCGGTTCGAGCCCCCCGGCTCCCCACCTGCAGGGGAGTCGCTTCACAGGCGGTGAAGCAGGTCTGTAGGTGTCTATCTTTCTCTCCCCTTCTCTGTCTTCCCCTCCTCTCTCCATTTCTCTCTGTCCTACCCAACAACAACGACAGCAATAACAACAGTAATAACCACAACAATGTTAAACAACAAGGGCAACAAAAGGGAAAATAAAAAAAAAATTAAAAAAAGAAATATACCTTCTTCTCCTCCTCCTGAATTTATTTGCCATATTTCCCTTCCCTCTGCTCAACAAGGGTCTTGCACACACATGATTTCAACACTTCTTAGTTGAGCTTTTCAGAGGGAGGGAGGGAGGGAGAGACAGAGAGAGAGAGAGAGAGAGAGAGAGAGGCACTGAGGGCACTGAGGGCACTGAGGGCACTGACTGACTGACTGACTGATTGACAGACTCGGCAGGAGCTGTGCTAGCACACCAGGGCTTCCACCTTAACTACAGGCACAGAAAGCTTGGCATGTGTTCTAGCTACAAGCTGAATTTCCAACCTCATTTGCCACATTCTATCTGTGGTTTCCTGGGTCATCACTTATAAGCCTATTAAACTGACAAATACCCTTGATTCTGCCTCCTCCAATGTTCTTGGAGAAGGAACACGTGTAGATAGCCACTGATGGAACCCAAATCCACTGTCTTTCTTGGGACAGACTCAGAAGTCAAAAGTGAAATTGCAGGGGCCGGGCGGTAGCTCAGTTGGTTAAGAGCACATAGTGTGAAGAGCAAGGACCATAAGGATCCCAGTTCAAGCCCCTGGCTCCCCACCTGCAAAGGGTTCGCTTCACAGGCGGTGAAGCAGGTCTGCAGGTGTCTTTCTCTCCCCTTCTCTGTCTCCCCCTCCTCTCTCAGTTTCTCTCTGTCCTATCCAACAATAGCAACAACAACAATAACAGCAACATCAAAAACAGTGGCAAAAAGATGGCCTCCAGGAGCAGTGGATTCATAGTGCAGGCACCGAACCCCAGCGATAACCATGGAGGAAAAAAAAAATAGCAAAATGCCACAAAGCTTTTGACTGTACTTAGTGAGTTAAGCTGAATTCATGGTAGTCGTGGTGGTGGCTGGGGGGGAGGCTTATGACATTGGTTTTGTTGTTCACTTTTATCCGGCTTGGCAAGCCAAAAGATGGTGGTCGAGCTTTCATTCCTTAGGCATCTATGAGGATCCAGGAGCTTTATAGATTGTCAAAGCATTGCAAACCTGTTGGGTCAGTGGTTTTATTTATTTATTTTTAATTTATTATTTTTTTACTTTATTTTAAAATTTATTTTTGTCTCCAAGGGGCTGGGGCTCAGTGCCTGCACCATGAATCCACTGCTCCTGGAGGCTATTTTTTCCCCTTTTGTTGCCCTGGTTGTTTTATCGTTGTTATGGTTATTATTGTTGTCATTGGTATTTTTGTTGGATAGGAAAGAAAGAAACAGAGAAAGGAGGGAAAGACGGAGAGGGAGAGAGAAAGACAGACACTTGCAGACCTGCTTTACCGCCTGTGAAGCGACTCCCCTGCAGGTGGGGATCAAGGGGCTCAAACTGGGATCCTTATGGTCCTTGCACCTCGTGCCACGTGCACTTAACCCACTGCGTTACCATCTGACCCCCCCCCCCGATTTGCTAGTTTTTTTTATCCCCTTGAGAATGTAAACAGTAATTCCACATAAGAGAACGGTATTGTCTTGGAGATGGCTCACCTTGGAGAGCACACACACACACACACACACACACACACACACACACACACACACTCTCTGCCATTTGTGAAGACCTGTGTTTGAGCCCCCAGCCTTCACAGGGAAGGTCATGATGAGAAAGGCAGATTCATGAGCTGGAGAAATGCTGGGAAACTCATTCTCAGTCTCGCCCTCTTTTTTTAATTAAAAATTTTTAATCTTTATTTATTGGGTGGAGACAGTAATCAAAAGGAAAGGGGGAAACAGAGAAGAAGAGAGACAGATGGGGTCAGGTGGTGGCACACTGATTGAGCACACACATTACAGTGCTCGAGGACCCAGGTTCTAGCCCCTGGTCCCCACCTGCAGGGGGAAAGCTTCACAAGTGGTGAAGCAGGGCTGCAGGTGTCTCTCTGTCTCTTCCCCTGCTTATTTCCCCTCCCCTCTCAATTTCTCTCTCTCTCTCTCTATCCAATAATAAGTAAATAAAAATTAAAAAAAGAAAAGACGAGAGACAGACACCTGCAGTGCTGATTCACCACTGGCAAAGCTTTCCCCCTGCAGGTGGGGACCAGGGGCTCGAACCTGGGTCCTTGTGCACTGTAGCAGGTGCGCTCAACCAGGTGTGCCATTACTCGGCCCCTGCCTCTCCCTTTCTATTGGGAAATAAAATAAAGAAAAGAAAAAGAATGGTGACTGCTTCTTCCCTTTTTACTGGGTCAGCATAGGAAGTGTCTGAAACGCTCTCTCTACTTGCGGATACCCCAGGAGACTCAGACTGGGTTTTGAGTGGGCTCTCCTGCCCTCGTGAAAGTCATGCTCTGGTCTTGTTTGCCTGAGCAATGATGTGATGTTGTTGAGCCTGTATTCTCCACCTGGTGTGAGCATGTCCTTGCTCAACAGACTGGTCTGGACAGCTCCTCAGCCTCAGAGTCTCAGTAGGAGCCTGTGTGCAGCTATTACTTGGTGGAAACTACTGGCGGGACCCTCCCGAGTCTTTTGCAGAGCAAGAGATAAAGAACCAGGAAGTAGGTTTATTTCCTGCAGGCAGCTGGAGGGCAGGGGTCAGGTGGAGAATTAGGTTTGTGCTTTGCTTGTCCTGCTTAGCTGAGTTCTCAGAGTGTAAACTTCTGAAGGAGCCTGGGACCCTTCAGGTGGTCCCTTAAGATATCAAGTGCTTCTCTTTAGCCCAAAGGTGGCTGAGACTCGGTCACAGAGCCTGCACGACTTTGCTGTTGTCGGGGGAGCCTTAGCAAAGCTAATACCTACCAGACACAATGGTTGCCATCAGCTGTTAGTGCCTCTCTTCCCAGAGAGTAAGGGCCCCCCTCTCTGCCCCCCCAAGAGATGTCATTGTTAGTGGGCTGCTTCTAAAATGAGGACATAGCCTCAAATAAATACCATTAGGGCTTCCTGTGCCTTCTCTTCTCCAGAGCCCGGCCCCACTAGGGAAAGGGAGAAACAGGCTGGGGGTGTGGATTCGCCTGCCAATGTCCATGTCCAGCGGAGAAGCGATTGCAGAAGCCAGACCTCCCATCTTCTGCTTCCCATAAAGGATTTTGGTCCATACTCCCAGAGAGGGAGAAACGTCAGGGGAAGAGGACCAGAGGGCTCTGCACCCCCATTCCACCAGGACCCGAAGTCTTTGTCACCGGGAATCTTGTTTTTATCCCATCGCTGACAGGGAGGTGGATCTGAAAAACACCAGAGGAAGCCGGGTGCTGTTTCTCTTATCTGAGAGAGAAGGAAAAGGAAGGACACCTGGAAATAGTGATAGGCATAGAGGTTACTGAGGAAGGAAGTAAAGGTGAGATTGTAAAAAAAAACGGGCAAAAAACCCTTCATATATCTCGATAGATATAGACAACTAGTTATAGAATCAGCCCGTACTGGTGACTTTGGGAGAACTGCAGTTTCCAATGGAGGGGATGGAGACTCAACTCTGGTGGTGGGAACTGTATGGAATTACACCCCTGTCATGTTACAATTTTTTAAAAGACAACATTATATGAAATCACTAACAAAAAATAAAAATAATTACCATTAGGGACGCACCGAGTTAGATAAAGGGCTAAAAGATAAGAGGTGTCTTTCCAAGATCCCGTGTAGACAAGGAATCCTTGGGGGGACTGGCACAGAATCCTTGGGGGGGGGCTGGCACAGATACTGAGCGAGGAAGACGGGCATCCTGCCATTTCCTGGTGACCTTTCAGCATCACCTGAACAAACGGGGGGGGCTCCCCAGCTCCCCATCTCTTGATATATTGCCGGAAGCAGCTATTTCCCAATACAGGTCGATCGTGAAAACATCCGCTAAACAGTGAGTTACAACTTCCTGTGCTCCGGTTCCAGGTCTTCCTGCGATCGATCTCCTTCTTAGCCCTGCTGAAGGAGAGCTCTCCTCAGGGTGGCGGTTGACCAGGTGTGGACTACTCAGGTTCAGATGTCAAATCAGCTGCCGGATTAGCGGTAGGCGGGTGTCTTAAAAATTAATGAACAGGGAGTCGGGCGGTAGTGGAGCCGGTTAAGCTCAGGTGGTGCAAAGCACAAGGATCGGTGAAAGGATCCTGGTTCGAGCCCCTGGCTCCCCACCTGCAGGGGAGTCGCTTCACAGGCGGTGAAGCAGGTCTGCAGGTGTCTGTCTTTCTCTCCCCCTCTCTGTCTTCCCCTCCTCTCTCCATTTCTCTCTGTCCTATCCAACAATAACAAGGGCAACAAAAAGGGAATAACAATAAAAAACCAAACTAATGAGCACCCTGACTTTCAAGTGAGTCTCTCCTGGTTGGAGAGCATGGATTCCCTACTTGCTGAGTATCCATTCAAGTTCCTCAAACTTGAATTCTCAAGACTAAATGCTACATTCAACATACCCAGCCTTAATTGTTCTGTCTTGGGGCTGGGCAGTAGCATACTGAGTTAAGTATACATAGACCGGGGCAAGGATTCTGGTTCAAGCCCCCGATCCCCACTTGCGGGGGCGGGGCACTTCACAAGCAGTGAAGCAGGTCTACAGGTGTTTATCTTTATCTCCCCCATCTTCCCCATCCTTTCTCAATTTCTGTCTGACCTATCCAACAACAATGACAGCAGTAGCAGCAATAACAACAATGGAAAAAAGATGGCCGCCAAGAGCAGTGGATTTGTAGTGTAGGCACCAAGTCCCAGCAATAACCCTGGAGGCAAAAAAAAAAAAAGTGTTCTGTCTCTTACTTATACCTTTTAAAAAATATTTTATTTATTAATGAGAAAGAAGGAGAGAGGGAAAGAACCAGACATCATTCTGGTACATGTGCTGCCGGGGACCGAACTCAGGACTTCATGCTTGAGAGACCAATGCTTCATCCACTGCACCACCGCGTGGACTACACCTTATACTTGTTTTAAAAAATATTTTCTTTATTTATTTACTGGATAGAGACAAAGAGAAACTGAGAGGGAAGGGGGGGAGAGAGAGAGAGAAAAAAGAGAGAGAGATGAGAAAGTTCTTCAGTTCTAGCCTAAGGTGGTTCTTAGGAGAATTGCATCCATGACTTTTGGGACCCCAGTGTAAGTTATTCTCTAAGAGACAGTGCAATTTTGCCATCCCAGTTTTATTTATTTAAAAAACTTTATTTTTTATGAGAGAAAGAAAGAGATCAGGGCACTACTTAGCTCTGTCATATTCAGTGCCAGGGATCGAACCTGAAACCACTGATATGTAAGTCCTGCGCTTCACTGCTGGGCTATCTGTCCTGCATTTAACTTACTTTGAGAGGAAAACATGTCAGCTAGATCTCTTTGGTCTCATTGGCTTTGATTTTCCTGTCTTGTCTTCCCAGTGAGGGTGGTCAAGATGTTCAGACACATAGAATAAATTGCCTTGCTTTACTTGTCTGTGCAAGTGAGTGAACACAAGTAATTTATGGACACTACTTTCTATTTGCATATGAAATAGGCTTCTAGTTCTTTACTGGGGAGAAAACAGCTCCTTTGGGTCACAATTAGCCTTTCTGGCAATTAGTCACAATTAGTCACAACACTGCCAGTGAATCACGCACGCCAAGCTGTTCAGACAAAGCAAGACTAGATTTCTTGAGCAGTTTCTCCAGAGCTGGGCTTTCTCCGCTTTCAGTGTGGGTAGAGTTTAAAGTTTCTCGCTAGTGAAAGGAGTGATTCAAGACTCCCGGCTTCTGGGTGGCCGGCGCAGAGAATGAAGTGACTGCCAGGACCAATTGTGTTGCAACCCAGCAGCCCCAAAGCTTTGACTGGCTGATAAACACGGTAACAAGACCAGGTGAAAGCCTCTGGTGTACACACAACGGTCCCCTGACAACACTGGCCGTTGGGGGAAGAGACTTGAGTGGTGTTGGTGCACTTGGATTCTGAGGGTCTGGTGAGAAATATAAGCAAATTAGAAGTGCACGAGGGAACTTGGGTTTCTCCAGAAGAATTTTCATTCGAGAGGCAGCTGGGTGACCCGTTAGCCTCCTGGGCATTGGAGGGTCATCTGGACGAACGACTGTCATGTTTAGGATTGGCAGGAGGCAGCTCTGGAAGCAGAGTGTCACCCGTGTTTTAACGGTAAGGATCTGCTCTAAGTGGCACAGGTGTCTTAGGGTGCCACCTCTTTCCCTGCCTGGGAAGATGCCTCAAAAACACACAAAATTGCGCAAAGCGCGAGGACCAGCATAAGGATCCCGGTTCGAGCCCCCGGCTCCCCACCTGCAGGGGAGTCGCTTCACAAGCGGTGAAGCAGGTCTGCAGGTGTCTGTCTTTCTTTACCCCTCTCTGTCTTGCCCTCCTCTCTCCTTTTCTCTCTGTTCCATCTAACAACGACGATATCAATAACTGCAACAGCAATAAAAGGACAACAAAAGGGAAAATAAATAAATATAAAAAATTTTTTTAAAAAGTTAAAAAAAACCCACAAGATTATGTGTGCGTGGATTCTTGAAAGACTTGTCTGTAAAACTGTAGATAGTGCATTCGACCACATGCTGTTATTGCAAATAATTGTAGAAAAAGGCTTCCTGTCCTTGGTCTTTTCTGTATATGACCTTCTGGAAGTATAAGTACTTAGAGAAACACATGCTGCATTTGTAATTTTTTTCCCCTCTGGGGTTATCTGTGTGTGCACTATGAATCCACTGCCCCCTTTTGCCCCACTGGCCAATTTTTTTTTGGATAGGTCAGAGAGAAATTGAGGTGGGAGGGGAAGATAGAAAGGGGGAGAGAAAGATACACACCTGCAGACCTGCTTCACTGCTTGTTAAGTGACCCCCTGCAGGTGGAGAGTATGGGGCTTGAACTGGGATCCTTACGTCGGTCCTTGTGCTTTGTGCCATGTGTGCTTAACCTGATGTGCCACCGACCAGGTCCTGTGATGTTTCTTAAAAAAAAAAATATATATATATATATATATATATATATATGTATATATGTATATTATTGGTTAGGGACAGAGAGAAATGGAGAGGAGAGGAGGAGATAGAGAGGGAGAGAGACAGAGAGACACCTGCAGCCCTGCTCTACAGCTTCCCCCTGCAGGTGGGGACCCGGGGTTTGAACCTGGGTCTTTGTACATTGTAATGTGAGTGCTTAACTAAATGTGTCACCACTGGGTCCCAGTATGAGAGAGAAAAAGATAGATGCTTGCAGACCTGCTTCACAGCTTGTGAAGCTTCCCCCCTTGTCGTATGCTTTACATTGGTTTGTTCTAGCCCTCCCCCGCCAAGAGAATTGGATCAGTCCAGTTAATTTTGCGGGCCCGCTTGGCCCCGCCCCAAGGAACCCCGAGAGAGGGTTCCTGAGTTCCTGGGTTCCTGAGTTCGAGAGAAAAAGAGAGAGTGCTTGCGCCGCCGCAAAGAGACAGCAGAGTTCTGTTTGGTGATTAGTTTGTCTTAGTTTATGAATCGTTGCTCCTGAATAAAGAGATACAGCTTCCCTGCCCAGCCGTTGTCTCCACGTCTCTGTTACCCGCCCGTGAACCTAGCCCGCCCAGCTAGAGCCTACGAATTTTAACAACACCCCCTGCAGGTGGGGACTTAGGGGCTCGAACCAGGATCTTTGTGTGTGGGTCCTTGAGCCTCGTATTATGTGATCTTAACCGAGTGCACCACATGCCCCCTTTCCTGTGTTTTTCTATGAAGAGGAAATGTGACATGACTTTTCTGACACCCCAATATATTACATTTTTTTAAAAAATATTTTTTAATATTTATTTATATATTCCCTTTTGTTGCCCTTATTGTTTTATGGTTGTAGTTATTATTGATGTTGTTGTTGGATAAGACAGAGAGAAATGGAGAGAGGAGGGCAAGACAGAGATGGGGAGAGAAAGACAGACACTTGCAGACCTACTTCACTGCCTGTGTAGTGACTCCCCTGCAGGTGGGGAGCCGGGGGCTTGAACCAGGATCCTTATGCCAGTCCTTGCGTTTTGCGCCACGTGCGCTTAACCCGCTGCGCTACTGCCCAACTCCTCACATTTTGCTCATCTGTTGTTGGATATCTGGGTTGCTTCCAAGTTTTGTGTCCTCTGCCTTCTGCTTGCCTGTTCTGGTTGGGGGATGAGAGAGAGTTAGTGTAGTTTCCAGGCTGCTCACTTTCTGGGTCCTCTGGACTCCTATTCCTGTTCCTTAGGCCCGGTAGATGTGAGAATGTGTGAGGAATGGACTCCTCTGGCCTGGTGCTCAGCTCACCTGCTTTTTATTATGCAAACATCCCCAGAGGGTCTGGGAACCTCCCCCAGGTCCAGTGAAGCTTCTCCAGAGTGACTTTCTCAAGTTCAGCTGTGCTTCTTTCCCCAGACTCGAGTCCTGTAGCTTTGACTTATTTGACTTCATTTTTTATGTATAAAAAGGCAACACAAAACCATAGGATAAGAGGGGTACAACTCCACACAGTTCCCACCACCAGAACTCTGTATCTCATCCCCTCCCCTGATAGCTTTCCTATTCTTTATCCCTCTGGGAGTATGGGCCAAAGGTCACTGTGGGTTGCAGAAGGTGGAAGGTCTGGCTTCTGTAATTGTTTCCCTGCTGAATATGGGTGCTGGCAGGTCGATCCAAGCCTGATTTGACTTCTTTTTCATCATTTTTCTGAAGGGTTGTGAATGGGTTACAGTACAGTTGTTGACACATGGGTGCAGTCTGTCACCTCGTCATGACAGGTGTCTGCAGAAACTCTCACCCCCCAATGTAGGTCCTTTCCCACCATCCTGCATCAGGACCTCACACCTCTTTCTCCCTCCAAATGCGCCCTCTTTCCTCAGAGTCTTTTGCTTTGGTGTAGTACACCAAACTAGACCAAAGTTTACTTTGTGCTTCCTCTTTCTCTTTTCTCTCTCTCTTTCTCTCTCTCTCAAAAGATTTATTTATTTATGAGAAAGACAGGAGGAGAGAGAAAGAACCAGACATCACTCTGGCACTTACGCTGCTGGGGATTGAACTCAGGACCTCATGCTTGAGAGTCCGATGCTTTATCATTGCACCACCTCCCGGGACCTCTTTTTGCTTAAGTTTGGCCTATGAGTGAGATCATTTTAAAAAAGGTTTAATGAATAAGACAGAAAGAGAGCATCTCTCTGGTACATTGAGTGCTGAGGGTTGAACTCAGGACCTCATGCTTGCAAGCCCTGTGCTCTTCTGCAGTGCCCCCTTGATGCTGCAGATTCCGGGTCCTTCCTGTTCCACCCACAGCACAGACGCCTCCATAAGTCTTGTTCTGTCACCTCACCACAAAATGGCATGAACGCTGCCTGTATTTTTTTCTTTTTAAAAATGCTTTTTTATTTTTATTAGATAGAAACAGAAATCAAGGGGAAACGGGAGATAGAGAAGGAGAGAGACACCTGCAGCCCTGCTTCACTATTCGTGAAGTTTTCTCCCTGCAGGTGGGGACCTGGGGCTTGAACCTGGGTCCTTATATGTGGTAATGTGTGCAGTCAACTGGGTATGCCAGCACCTGCACCCCTACAAATCTTTTTTATTCTTGTTTTTATTGGCATCTTTATGATGGCTAAACACAAGTATCTTTTAATGTGCTTAATGGTCTTATCTATCTTTTACAAAGAAGTCACCTTTCAGGTCATTTGTCTATTATTACCTGGCTATTTGTCATTAATTATTGTGATGTGAGGGGCTGGGTGAGAGTGCACCTGGTTAAGTGCATGTTTTACCAAGTGCAAGGACTCAAGTTCAAGCCCCTGGCCCCCACCTTCAGTGAGGAAGCTTCATGAGTGGTGAAGCAGTGCTGCAGGTGTCAATCTGTCTCTCTCTCCTTCTCTATCCCCCTTCCCTCGCAATTTCTCTCTGTCCTATCAAAAAAAATAAATAAAAATAAAGCTAAAATATTAAAATATTATGATATGAAAGTTCTTTATATAATCAAAGAGACGTGCTTATTTGAAAATATTTTTCATGTTTTGCTAGTTGTCTTTCCCCTTTCTTGAGGTTATAACTTAAAGCGCCAGAGTGAATGTACTGATGAAGTTCAGGTTTCTTTTCCTTTCCTTCTCCTCCCCCATTCTCTCTCTCTCTCTCATCAGGGTCATTGTGGGGCTCAGTGCTGGCATTATGAATCCACTACTCCTGGTGGCCAAATTTTATTAGAAAGGGCAAAGAGAAATTGAGAGAATAGGGGGAGATAGAGATAGATAGATAGATAGACAGACAGACAGATAGACACCTACAGACATGCTTCAAGGCTTGTGAAGCATCCCCTGTTGCAGGTGGGGAGTAGGGGCTCGAACCCAGGTCCTTGTGCGCGTCTTTATGCTTAGTACTACGTGCACTTACTGAGTGCGCCACCTCCCTCCCTCCTTCCCTCCCTCCCTTCCTTCCTTCCTTCCTCCATCCCTCCCTCTCTCCTTCCTCTCCTCTTTCCTTTCCTCCTTCCACCCTTCCTTCCTTCCTTCCTTCCTTCCTTCCTTCCTTCCTTCCTTCCTTCCTCATGCTGCTATAGATAGCAATTTCCTAAATACCCACCCACACACCTCTCCCCAGCCCCATGTCTCTGATGCAGCCTCCCCAAGGTTATCTTCCTGCAGCCAGACCCTGGAACTCCTTGTAAACACCTACTCACTCGTCAAGACTAGACTCTAGTGTTGTCCCCTGGGACCACAGTGGCTCACTGAAGAGGAACAAGGTTCTACTCCCCACTGCTCTGCTCCTGTCACAACTCTTCAGTGAAGTGACATTTGCCCCTGTGTCTCCTTTCTCCTTCCCTCATGAGACTGTTTGCTGCTGCTCTCTCCCCTCTTCAGATCATCTCTTCTTACCTCAGAACTTGGTCCACAACACACCTTACTTGATGTTTGCACAGTAAGGTGAATGCATTAAGCTTTGAAAATGTCGGAAACATTTTCTGGGCTCCATTGCTGAGTCTAAACTGTTAACATCAGTGATGAAAGTTGAGGTGTAACCAATCAGTTAGTGTCTTCCTGGGCGTGCACTACCTTGGGAGTAAGTCAGAGTTCCCGATGGCGTTATGCATGTTTTTAGGATTTGTTTCTGTTCACTGGAGTGTGGTGCTGACAGAATTACCTTCATAACGTTCTAGTTTATGATGTAAATCATTAAACCTTTCCTACTGAAGACTACAGATAACACAGTTTCATAGGTTACAGCGTTACAATCTCAGGTGGCAAAAATTCCAGAGCCAAGAACTGTCAATATATGTTTATGTCACCTTGGTTAGAAGCTGCACTGTGGTGATGCTTTGTTGTGGATTCTGTTTTTCTTCCTCCCTTTGACAGTTAAACAGAACTGTATTGTTTTCTTGGCTGACTTTGTCGAGTTCCAGGGAAAAGAAAAAAGAGCTTCAGATCTCTGTGGTGTTCCTCTTGACATAAATCTACCTCAAAGGCCGTTGGTTATGAAGTGGAGGAAAATTCTCTCTCACAACTCCAAGGATATGTAGTTTCTTTCCTCCTTCCTTCCTTCCTCCCTTCCTTCCTTCCTTTCTTTCTTTCTTTCTTTCTTTCTTCCTTTCTTTTTTCTCTCTCTTTTTCTTTCCTGGGAGGTATTTCTATTGAAAAAAAAACAACTATTGCTTCTTGAATTTCAGATTGCTAGGTTTCCCTAAACAGTAGTTTTGGTGGGCTGTTGACTCAGTGTGTGTATGAGGGCAGGGTGCTCTGGGAAGGCTCCACCACTTCCTCTGAAGAGGAACTCAGCAGGGAGGATGCCATTGTCTCTCTGGGAGTGAGATCAGAGCAGAAGCCCAGACAAAACACATGGCTTGATCTCAGGTGTCTTTTGAAAAGGTGTCAGGTTTTGTTATTCTCTGGCCAAAGAGTCAAGCTGGTTTCAGTGTTTCTCAGGCCCGGACATGTTTGAAACAAGAGTCTGAAAGTTATAATTTCTTAAAACAAATAATAACACAACTGTTGGCAAGGAAAACACAAATATAACTTTATTAAAAAGAAAAAGAGAAAACTTGCGGACAACATAGGGAAAGGAGTTATAATTCTCAAAACTCTTGGCCCCTTTGTCTTAACTGTATGTTTTTTTTCTCCTCTTTGTCTATGTAGATGACTTCAGGTAAAGAGATGAAGACAGGTGTCTTCTTCCAACAGATAATCACACTGCAGTGAACCCAGCTGATGTTCAGACTGGAACTCTATCCCCTCCCACTCTAATGTAAACAGCTGTGAACTAAAATCTTTATGACCAAAGTTTTGATCTCAACAATGTGAATGTCAGACTAGTTCCCCTCTCCCCACACTCTGTCACATGTTTGACTTGGTCAACGTAGGAAGGTCAAAGTAATGTCTTTGGAGCTTCCTCTGTGGGGGAGTGGGGCTGGGGGTGGGAGTGGTGGAGGGGTAGGGGGAGTTTGGGAGGGGGCTGGGGCTGCTAGTTAGGGTACTAACAAGTATTCTTTTTTCTTTTTTAAATGTTCATTTATTTATTTCTTATTGGATAGAGACAGAGAGAAATACAGAGAGACACCTGCAGTCCTACCTCACCACTCCTGAATCTTTTCCCTACAGGTGGGGGCCAGGAGCTTGAACCCAGATCCTTGTGGGCTGTAATGTGAGTGCTTAACCTGGTGCACCACCACCTGCCCCTCCCCCCCACATTGATCTAACCTGGGACTCATATCTTTTTTTTTTTTCTTTAATTCTCCAGAGCACTGCTCAGCTCTGGCTTATGGTGGTACAGGGGACTGAACCTGGGCCTTTGGGGCCTCAGGCATGAGAGTTCTTTGCATAACTTATGCTGTCAACCCTACCCCAACTTG